>NC_030857.1:8617438-8710890 GCF_000208745.1 Theobroma cacao | reverse complement strand
CTATTTTATTTCTCGATCAAGAAAAGGGTAGAATTTAAGTTTTACTTTTTGAGTGTACATATATATATATATATATATATATTTATTTATTTGTTTATTTATTGAGTCAAAAGGTCAAGTGTTTTTTTTGCTTTCTTCTTTTAATAAGGCTGATTTTAGTTGGCGTGATGCACGGGCTGCTGGGTGTTTATATAAATGAAATAGGTATAATATTTAAAAAAATCTCTAAAATATTTAAAAATTTTAAATAAATCTTTATTCTTTTATTACATTCAATTAAACTCTTATACTTTTATTTTGAATCAAATAAATTTTTATAATTAATGATTAACTTAATTAAAATGTCACTTATCATTTTATGTGGTGCTGATGTGATGTTAGCGTGACATACTGAAATATGATAATAGATGATGACGTGACATGATAATATGTTTGTATAATATTGTTCATACTTTATATTAACGTCATGCAAATGTCATATGAATATAAAATGACAAGTGATATTTTGATTACTATTAATTAGTCAATTATTTTTTATAAAGGTTTATTTAACTTAATATAAAAACATAAAGATTTGATTGAATGTAATAGAAGAATAATGGTTAATTTAAATTTTCTTAAATAATTAAAGAATTTTTTTGAATATTATGCCAATACAATATCATAAAAGGAATAGTAATTTTTGTTTAAATTCAATTATCAATCTAAGAAAGCCCCTTGTAAGTGACCTACAAGTCTACAATTGCACCTACTATCAAAATGCCAACTATTATGCCAGATCAAAACATGATGTCATTTTTATTAGAACTACAATCATACTAGATTAAAAAGAAAAATATAGTAATTTTTGTTTAAATTCTAACACATGATGTAACATAGTGCATAACCTATGCAGCCAAGTTAATAACATAGTGCATAACCTATGCAGCCAAGTTAATCAAAAAGATTTAGGGTAAACAATACGTATGCCATATCATAACTTGATGATATGTAATGAGTTCTTTACGCCCACGACAACAATTTCCTCTTTCTTTCCCTTTGTTAAATCTAGACGAGAAAAAGCACCTTGATAGTACGAGTAGTCAAGTTAATTCCAATTATTGGAAAATGGAAATGGAAAAAGGTGGCCGTGGCATACAAGTAGACAAGCAAAGGGGACATAAAGTTCAACCTCCATATTCAAGAGATCATAACTGGTAATTAAGCCATCTCTTCCAAAACACTCTTTCCTTTCTTCTCTAAGTATTAGTCCTAAGTTCCCCTCCACTCACTTGTTCAATGACATTTCTGACTTCCAAAATGCACAAACACACTCTAGTTGCCCTGATTTGGGCTTTGCTTATTCTTCCTAACATTTTAGGTGTTTCCCAAGGGCAACTAGGAGTTGGCTTCTACTCAAAAACATGTCCCACTGCTGAATCTATCATCCACAAAGTTGTTCAGAAAGCAGTGGCTGACAGTCTTAGGAATGCTGCATTATTGCTAAGGCTTCAGTTCCATGACTGCTTTGTTGAAGTCTCTCTCTCCCCTTCTCTCTCTGTTCTTCTCCCTGCAAACACACATATAAACAATCTCAATGATTTCTTTATTGTTGATGTTATTTAATTTCAGGGCTGTGATGGGTCGATTCTGATAAAAAATGTTGCGGATGGTGAGTTAAAAGCACGAGGAAACTTGGGAGTGCAAGGTTTTGACATCATAGAGAGCGCCAAAGCACGGTTGGAAAATCTGTGCCCTGGAGTTGTTTCTTGCGCAGACATCGTGGCTTTAGCTGCGAGAGATGCTGTATCCTTGGTAAGTTACATTTGTAAAACGCTTTTCTTGGTTTACATCTTCTATGCTCTATTGCGTGCTGCAACCTGTTTTGTGCAGGTTAAGGGGCCATTTTATGATGTTCCAACCGGCCGCAGAGATGGACGGCTCTCAAGGATGTCCCTGGCTGAAAACTTGCCTGATGTTGATGATTCAATCCATGTTCTCAAATCCAAATTTAGGGCAAAGGGTCTTTCTGATAAAGACCTTGTTCTTTTAAGTGGTGGTATGTGCCTAATGGCCTAATCCATAAATTCAATATGATTATAATTTCGATTTTGGTAATGTTTTTCGAGGACCTGAAACTCATATATACTTAGAGATGAGTTGTATTTCAGGTGCGCATACAATTGGGCTTACAGCCTGTTTCTTCATGCAACATAGACTCTACAACTTCACCCCAGGGGGAGGCTCTGATCCAGCAATTAACCCTCGCTTCCTACCACAGCTCAAAGCTCATTGCCCCTTAAATGGAGATGTCAATGTCCGAATACCTCTTGATTGGGCGACTCAAAATGTATTCGATGTCCATATCCTGCGCAATATCAGAGATGGAACCGCTGTGATAGCATCCGATGCTAGGCTCTACGATGACAGAGAGACCAGGCAAATACTTGACTCTTATATCAGCTCTAATGGTTCTGGAACAAGGCCATCTTTTAATGCGGATTTTGCTAAAGCAATGGTGAAGATGGGAAACATTGGGGTGAAAACTGGCTCACAAGGAGAGATTCGGCGAGTTTGCAGTGCTGTTAATTGATCAGTTCACTGGAAATTATGAAGCTAGCTGATATAGTAGGTATGCCATTGTAGGGTATATAAATTAAGGCAGATTGTGTACTTTGTATGCCCAAAGGCCTAGTTCAAGGAATTTATCCATGAGGGGCCTGATGGGAGTTAATTACGAAGAAATGAACTTCAATTTTTGATACTGGTGGGAGTTTCTTGAGCGATCATGAAGAATTCGGGGCAAAGAGCAATTAAATGAGCAACTAGATATCTTAATTGATAGGTGTTAATTTCGACAAAAACAGTTGAGTTCTTCCTGTTCAACTAATCATTTTACATAGCTAATACAGGTATAACTAGAGAGTGCTGTATAATTGCTAACGAAACGTAGCTTTATGCATCTGTAATTAGCATAGTTATTAAGCTTATGAAAAAAAATTTCCATAGGTAATTATTCTATTTCAGGAAACCAAACAAGAACAAAGAAAATATTGATGCAAAAAATAATTTAGGAAAGAAACAACACAGCCATTGGAAGCCACATAGAGTCCTGACACATTAAATGATTGCATCATCGCTGTAATATTGTAGTGAAGCTCTCATGACAGTAACTTGACTTGAGTACAGAAGAGAAATTTGGCTTTCTGATTTAGCAGATAAATCTAAATGGTCCTTGCATCTCAACGATGTTAATTGCTATTGTTTATTTGTCGTGGAGTAGTGGAGTCCATACAAGTGTTAAAGTTTTTCAGCCTATTTTGTCCAGCTTGCATGAGCTTACCAGCTGGCCTAAGACAAAACCAGGCGGATGAATCAGCTTGAGATGTTACATTCTCACTATCTAAATTTGGAGGTTCTAGCCAAGTTGCAAGTTGTAAGCTTTACCGTTTGTGAACCATATATATTACTTGACTTCTTTCTTTCTATTATTATTTGTCTCAGAAATCTGTAAGCTGTTAATCTTTTAAATTTATTAATAATTTGATTCATTGCTTAGTATATAATTCCTTGTTTAAAAAAATAGGGGTTTTGAATTTCTTTCTCTAAATCCAATATATATATATATATATATATATATATATATATAAACAATTTTGATTTCTTTATTCTATAATTTATTATTTACAGAATTACTAATATAATTTTGTTTTTTCATAGACAAATATTTTAAATTACGTAATAAAGGATATCCTATTTCATAAATTAGTTCATCCCGTTAACCCTCTTTCACGTCCAACCCTTAGATCTCTCGTAACATATATAAGATAGGCTTTCCTAATTGTCTATTTGACCAAAGTGNTATATATATATATATATATATATATATATATATATATTAACAATTTTGATTTCTTTATTCTATAATTTATTATTTACAGAATTACTAATATAATTTTGTTTTTTCATAGACAAATATTTTAAATTACGTAATAAAGGATATCCTATTTCATAAATTAGTTCATCCCGTTAACCCTCTTTCACGTCCAACCCTTAGATCTCTCGTAACATATATAAGATAGGCTTTCCTAATTGTCTATTTGACCAAAGTGAATCTATTCCACTTAGGCTTAGAGACCAATGGACCCTTAGCCAAGGCAATCAAGGTCGTGTCTCGTGTGCCGAGGGACTCTCTGATTTTGGAAACGAGATTCTTTCGTTTTGGCCCATGAAAGAGACGTATTATCTAACTTCAATGTCTAAAAACTTTTAACTTGATATCGACTGATGAGAAAATAAAGAGAAAACTAAACAGTCTCCCGTCCCCAACTAGGTGGCTACAGAAACGTTAAGGTGGAGCACGCAAAACCATCACAACTTAATATCAACACCAAAGAGAATGGTGGTTGGAAACAGGCCGGTTGATGGGGAGAGTTTTACAAGAACTGGTTAGGGATAAATGAGGGCCACTTTCTGAGCACAATGTGAAAACCCGGCCACACCTCTTTTAAATACACGTGTGAGGCTTGAAAAATACAGCATTTAACATCATTTTAGGAGTACGTTTGAAAACCTAAAATAAGTCCTTTCTATGTAAAATATATTTTTTTGTTCTTTGGATAAATTATTGAAAACATTTTTCATTATTTAAATCATCGTTTGAAAGTATTTAACCTCAGCGTGTAAGTGTTTTATTATTTTGAAGAAAATAAAAGGACACCATTTTGAGATTTTATTAATTTTAAGGAAAAAAAAGGTGAATATTTAATCGATTTGAAACTTTCAAGTCACAATATTTTATTATTTTGAATGAAATAAAAAGATATCATTTTGAAACTTTATAATTTTGAAAGAAATAAAAATAGATGTTCAAACTATGTTAGAGACTAGGGGTGACAGAGCTAAAGATTTAGGGCTTTAGAGCAAGAAGGTTTTTTTTTTTTTTTTAAGGTGATGGAAATTGTCTTACGCCTCAACGAGCACAGGCGGAGCCTCCTTATGTGATGGGCCTCCAAAATTTAAAATTTTTTTTACATGTTATATAAAATTTTTAAATTTTTTAATAAATTTTCTTAATGGCTCTCCTAAAATAGTTTTTTATTTAATAATTAATACATATACAGAATAACAAAATAATTTCATATGCATGACTCAATTTTAAAGTTTTTTTTTGTTTTTCCTTTCAATTATATTATTATTTATATTTATTTATTTATTTTTATTCTATTTATTCATTTATTCTAAATCTCTATAGATTTTTTTTTACAAATTTCTATGAACCATCAATCGTATTCTTTTTCTTTTCTTTTTTATTACATCATATGTAGATTCTATTTTTTACTTGTTATTATTTTTTTTTTCTATTATGGAGATTTTATTTTTATGATTTTAATCTTTAAAAATAAATAAATTATTATGTAATTCTCAAATATAAAATGCAGTGTTGCACTGTTGCTTAAAATTTCATCAATATATTATTTTTTATTCAGAATAACCAATGCGTTCTATCATGTATGTTGTAAAATTTAAGTAATAAGGATATATATACAAATTGATAAAACGAAATGATTGTATTTCTTTCAATACAATTTTATTTATTATATATTTTTAATGGCTCTCAAAATATTTTTATTTAATAATTATTTTTATTCTTCAAACTGTTTGATAAAATTAGAGTCATTGTAATTAGCATATTGCTAGTTAAGCCTAGCAAATAAATTCTAAATTAATATGCTAAGTCTATCAAATTTAAAAAATATAAAAGTGAGTCTAGTAATCCAGATGCATTAAGTTTTAATATAAATGTAAGCCTATCATAACATATTATATCTTAACACTATAACTTAATAGCTTATCATAACATATTATATTTCAATAGTTCAACCCGATAATTTACTATGTTAATTAGTAATTTAAGAGGCAAATAGAAAATAAAATGAGAGCTAGAACACACAAGGTATAGAGACAATTTATTTGAATTTGAAAAATTATTTTTTTCTTCCACTCTTGTGCGCAGCGAGTGAGAGAGACTCATTTCCTTATTCCATTCAGTCATATATATATATATATATATATATATGACATCATCATTACTATTAATGTGTATTTTTTTATATGTCAAATGTTTTGTAAATTTTATTTAATCTTTTAGATGAGTGATGATTGAATTATATATAAAGTTCTATTTGATTGTTTAATATCTCTTTTTGTTTGTCCCTCCTTTAAAAATGCTTTAGCTCTGCCCCTGTCAACGAGTATTTTACACTTTGACCCATAAAACAATTTTTCTTAAGATTTCATTTTCAGTCATCCAACCGTCATTATGTCCTGAAAATGTTTTTCAAAGAAATCTTACTTAAAAAACAAAACGCAACCTAAATGTGAACATGTATAAGTTTTCCTCGAGAAGTCCTGAATTTCATTCATCGTGAATGTTGAAATATGAGGAATGCTGCAGGCAGATGACATTGTCTTCAGCAACAAAAAATCTTTCAGCTTATGATTGCTAGTGCACGGGTACAGTAAAGAGTTTAACTCCATCCCTCATCATTATCATCCTTTCTGCATTTAATCGAAATTTATAGCTTGAGTTTTGCAATTAGGATTGCATGCACAGAAATCATGAGCATAATTGATTATTGAAAATGCACGTCACCCATGAATCGCATATGGAATTTAGACTTTTCCACGATGCAAACTAGGAATAATAGCACCAGAACTCAGCTAAATTGACATGTTATGACTTGCCATAAACATGCTTCGCTCACCTCTCCTTGCAAATGCTTCAATCTCATACAATGATGGGTCTGACACATTTCTATATGTTTCATAATCAACCGATTGAATTAATGGTGCCATTAGTTCTGGCTCAATGCTTGCTTTGCTTCTTTTACGAATTGGTTGATCAAAGGGCACTGCGAACGTCATCTCTTTTTATTCTGTTATTCTCTCCGAATTCCAGGTGGCAAAGATGTTGAGTGGGATCCACTCCACTCTCCCGTGCTTCCCCTTCATAATCACACGTGTGTTCTGTTTTGTGTGTTTTTGTCTTCTTCCCAAGCATTGAAACATCCAGAATTCAGAGAAGAGAGAAGAGGACAGGAGGGCAGCGAATTCCTCTTCCTCGCAATCTTCCACTGGCTGTAAATTTGATAACAAAGCAATTGATGTTTCACGGGGCTGCATTAGTGTTCATTCTGGATTCTTCTGAATGCTGTTGCATTTTGTTTAACTAAATATATATGCTGCTGTTTTGTCAATGAATGTTTTCCGGGCGGGCTTCTTCTTCGAGTTCCCATGCCACAATCACATATGTGACCCATCACTTTCCGAAGAATTATTACGGCATTTAAAACTGTTAATTCACAGGTCTTTTGAGTATTAAATAATGATGGAATGACAATTGACAAGCCATTCATAAATTCCTATATTTTGTGTTCTTCTTCCTTTCCAAGCATTGCATGTTTAATTTGGTTCTCTATGGGAACCTTGAATTCCTACCATAGAACAAAAAGAATCTGGCACCATGGGACGCCGTGCACCAACACCCATCAGATAGGCGCCCTGCTTCTCATCGTTGCCACCCTCTTCATCAACCGGCTCTGGGACCATCTTCCTTCAGCTCTACACAACAATAGTCAGTGCTCGATATTCAATCAGGACCGCTCACATAGAAAGTTGGCGCACTTCAATGGTGGATATCCTTCCTGGCCAGAGAGAGGATATGGGTCTCACCTCTCCCTCAAGATTTACGTTTATGATGAGAACGAGATTGACGGATTGAAGCCATTGATGTATGGGAAAGAAGGTGTCGTCGACGTTGATATTTGCTATCAAGGCCAGTGGGGCACTCAGGTATCCAAAGTTACATGCCAAGCGCTAACTACTGCTAAAATTAGTAACAATGCCGCAATCGGTATTGATCTTAATTAGTAATAAAGAGGTCGCTGTAATTTGTAGGTTAAAATACACAGATTGCTGTTGAGCTCAAGATTTCGGACGAGAAAGAAAGAGGAAGCAGATTTCTTCTTTGTGCCAGCATATGTTAAATGTGTTCATATGCTGGAAGGTCTTACAGAAGAAGAGATAAACCAGACCTATGTTGAGGTAAGATCAATTCAGTTCATGGCTAGCTAACAGTACTTACATTCTTTTGGTTTGCATGTCTTTGTTTGTATTCAGTTAAATGTCTAATTACTTGACCCAAGTCCTTACTCTAGAATGACCATTCTGAAGTGTTGTTTTTCAGGTCTTAAGTCAAATGCCATATTTTAGGCGATCTGGGGGTCGTGACCACATATTTGTCTTCCCAAGGTATGAATATGGATCGTTGGTCCTCAGATTTTCTGCAGGAAAGTTGTATGAAATCGAGATGTCAATTTGATGTCATCCTTTTAGTCTTTATACAGATTTGGTTAATTGATAAGCCATAAACAGGACATAATTGTGGCTTTCTATCTTCTAAGCTACCGAATAGGAAGCTGCGCATCGAAACTTTCAACCTGCAAGTGAGGCTTGATCCTGATTGCTGGATCATATTTCTGCTGTCACTATAAGGCATATGTAGGCCTTAGCTAAATGAGGGAAACTTGATGGTAGAACTCAATATAACATAATTACTCAGAATTAATTGTATTTGAACAAGAGTTTTACGTATTCAATTGCATTTGAATTAAGAGTTTACAATATTTCCTCACCTCTACAAATGCATATATATATATATATATATATATCTGCTTTTCACTTGATGCAGTGGTAATGGAGCTCACTTTTTCACATCTTGGAAAACATTCTTAAACCGTTCAATATTTCTTACTCCAGAGGTACGATGCTTGCTTGGTTTGGCATATGCATTTATGATTATTCTGAATAAATTTATTAGAACTCGCAAAGTTGCTTAAGAATGTTTGAATTTGATGTGCTAATGCAGGGAGATCGAACTGATAATAAAAACTCAAGCTCCTTCCATACATGGAAAGATATCATCATTCCTGGCAATGTCCATGATGAGATGACTAAAAATGGTGCTGCCCTGGTTGAGCCTTTACCTTTATCAAAGCGAAATTACTTGGCAAATTATTTAGGACGTGCACAAGGATTGAAAGGGCGTCTTCAGTTAATAGAGCTGGCGAGACAGTATCCAGATAAGGTAAGGTGTGGTCTCCAGTTAATAGACTTACTATTTCATTTATGAAAGGAAAGGCCAAAAGCCGATGTTGAGAGTGGGATTTGAACCCACGCCCTTTCGGACCAGAACCTTAATCTGGCGCCTTAGACCAACTCGGCCATCTCAACTTCGAGGTAAAGGAGTCATTATTATATATATTTTATAGAAGAAATGACTAAGTGTTATTGCATTTTTTCCCAAACAGGTGGAGGCTCCAGATTTGAAGCATGATCCCCCTGACAAGTTGTTCAAGCTGGAGTATTTTGAACACCTACGCAATGCCAAATTTTGCCTAATTCCTCGTGGATTATCATCATGGACGTTGCGCTTCTATGAATCTTTCTTTGTGGTCTGTCCTCACTCCCACTCCCACTCCCTATCTCTATTTGTTTTGTTCCAATTCTAAATACAGTCTAAATGATATTTGTTGCATAGGAATGTGTTCCAGTTATCATATCAGATCAAATAGAATTGCCTTTTCAAAATGTAATTGACTACACTCAAATAACAATAAAATGGCCAGCTACTCGGATAGGTCCCCAACTTCTAGAGTACCTTGAATCTATTCCAGGTTGGTTGATTCACCATTCCCTTGCCTTGTTATCTCCAATGTTTCAACTTTTCATTCTTTTTCATTTTGCTTCTTTTTAGATGAAGTTATAGTGGGTATGATAGCTCGTGGTAGACAAGTGAAGTGCTTATGGACTTATGCCCCAGAGACAGAACCATGTTCAGCAATGCATGGGATCTTGTGGGAACTCCAGAGGAAAGTCAGGGTATTCCACCAATCAGCTGAGACATTCTGGCTTCATAATGGGACTATTGTGAATAGAGATTTAGTAGAGTTTCATAATTGGAAACCACCCATGCCTTTACCTTGAGATGATTCTTTCATCTTTCTTGTTTATGTACCCTTCTTGTGCAAATTGCTTTGAAATCAAGAGCCTTTACTGTATTAGTAAATACAACCATCTCTTTGCCATTGAGTTCCTTATTGGAAAATAGTGTATTTCATAAGGTTTAAACATCTCACATTGCTAAGATACAAAAGAGGTGAATGCCTTATATATAAAAACCCATTATGGGCTTGTTGTAAGTAAAGAAAAATGAGTGGGCTCGCGCACACATAAGATTGGGCCATACCTTGAGAAATTTCAAATTTTCCCCCCCTTGCACCCGAATATACACGTGGGCTAGGCCCAAGTGAATTTTGTACCTTAGCTTTAAATTTTTAACTTTTTTCAAACTTTGATTGAATCAAACTTAAACTCTACCATGCTTGCCTAACTCTCCTGGTTTTGCTCCAACTTTTATCTGACTAAGTACTCTACCATGTTAATGACTCTCTTAATTTTGCTATAACGTATACCTAACTAAGTATACATGTTGACCAAGTTTTTTCTTTAACTCCTTGAGGTTTTTCCTCAACTCCCTGATTTGGTACAACATTCACCTTATTTGATGCAACATTCACTTCATTCCCTGCCTATAAATATAGCCTCTCTACTTCACTCACAAAACACCAAAAGCCTCTTATCTGCCTTTCTCTATTTTCAACATATTTTCTCTACTTCCTTTCCTTCCCAGTTAGGTTCTTTCTTTCTGCTGTTTTTGTCATCCCTTAATAGTTTATACAAACTATAAGGAAAAATCTGTTGAATCTTAGAGGATAACTGTTACAATCCTTTTGCACCGAGTTTTATACTTTGAAGGGGCAAAAATTATCCTTAAGGACTGTGATACCACGCCTCAGACTACCTAGTGTTCTTACTTGCTTTATTTTATTTTCATTTATTTTTTAATTTTCTAACAATCTTAAGGATAATGAATTCCCACGTTGATAATGTTGTTGCCTTTGTCTCTATTGCCACCATCACTGTTAATGGTTCCACCATGGCTCCCATTTCGTTGACTGTTCCTTTTATGCCTTTGGTTTCATATGCCAAATCATTTTTAGATATTTTCAAAATAGAAGACTTTGATGGCAAAAACTTCAAAAGATGGCAAGAAAGGATTTTTTCAATCCTTGATGTTCATGGGGCTTTTTTGCGTTAATTGATTCCAAGCCAAATGATGTCAAGATGCTGGAACCATGGATGCACGCAAATAAGGTATGCAGGCATACAATCATTAGCACACTTTCTAATGAGTTGTTTGATGTATATAATCCCTACAAAGAAGCAAAGCAAATATGGAAGTCAATGATTGCCAAATACATTGCTGAAGATGTTGGGAAACATAAGTTAATGATTGGCAACTTTTATCATTGGAAGATGACAAATGACAAGGACATTAAAAGTTAGATCAATGAATACGATAAGCTAGTGGATAACTTGAATGTTGAAAAAATCAACTTGTAAGAATAGTTCGTTGCTGGATTGCTGATTGAGAAGCTGTTAGAATCATGGAATGGCTACAAGCAACAATTGAAGCACAAAGAAAAACAATTGTCACTTTCAGAATTGATTATGCACATCATCATTGAAGACACAACCTGAAGAGAGATTAAGGCCTCCAAAGCAAAAAAAGTTACAACTGAAGCCAATCTGATTCAAGGTAGAACCCAACGTCAACAAAGGTACTCTTATAAACCTGACAATAAACCCAAAGTTTCTCATCCCACTTTTAAAAAGAAGGGTAATTGTTTTGTTTATGGAAAACCAAGGCATCATGCAACACAATGCAAGAAGAGAGTAAAGGGAAATAACAAACCTATTAATCCAAGAGTCAACTTGGTTAAATTAGATGAATCTAATGATGTAATTGTTGCAATCATTTCACAAGCCAATATGGTGGCCAGTGTGAAGGAATGGGTGGTAGACTCAGGAGCTACTAGGCATATTTTTATGAACAGAAATGCCTTTACCTCCTAACTCCAATAGGAGAAGGAGAATAGATAATGTACCTTGGTGATTCTCAAACTGTTCAAGTTCTTGGTAAAGGGAAAGTCCTTCTTAAGCTCATATCTGGCAAGACCTTAGCTCTGAATGATATTATTCATGTTCCTAATATAAGGGTAAACCTAGTGTCTATGGCCTTATTGGGCAAGGTTGGGGTGAAAGTGTCATTCAAATATGATAAGATTGTAATGACAAAAAAAATGTGTTTGTAAGTAAAGGTTATTGTAATCAGGGACTCTTAGTACTTAACATTTTCAATATTTTGAATGAAAATGCCAGTTCTTCTGCTTACATGATTGACTTTATTGATTTAGGGCATGGTAGACTAGGACAAGTTAGCATTCCCTACATTCAGAAAAAGTAATCACTTGGTTTAATTTCTAGTATTAAAAATGGATGCTTTAATAAGTACGAGATATGTACTGAAACAAAACCAACTAAGAAAACTTGTATTTTAGTAAATAGAGAATCTGAATTATTAAGTTTAATTCATACTGACTTTGGAAATCTAAACCAAACTGACTAGAGATGCTGAGTAATACTATGTTACATTTATTGACGATTATTCTAGATTTACTAAAGTTTAATTTCTTAGGCATAAAGATAAAGCTTTTGACATGTTTATTAAATCTAAAGCTAAGGTAGAAAATCAACTGAATAAAAAAAATAAAAAGAGTTAGATCAGATAGATAGCGTGAATATATACCGATTAATGATATATGTGAAAAGAAAAGAATAATTTATGAAATTACTCCTCCATATTTTCTTGAATCAAATGATGTAGCTGAAAGGAAAAATAAAACATTAAAAGAAATGATGAACCCTATGCTTATTAGTTTTAATGTACATGAAATTTGTGGAGTGAAGCTTTATTATTTGCATGTCATATTTAAAATATAATTTCTTATAAGAAAACTAGTAGGACATCTTATGAATTATGGAAAAGGTTATTCTCTTAACTTAAAATATTTGAAAGTGTGGGGGTGTCTTGCTAAAGTAATGCTTCCTGAATTTAATAAAAGAAAAATTGGTTCTAAGACATTTAATTGCTTGTTTATTGGTTATGCTGAATATAGTGTTGCATATAGATTTCTTGTATTAAAAAGTGATGTTCTTGATTATAACATAATTGTTGAAACAAAAATGTTGAATTTTTTTAGCATATTTTTCCATAAAGAACTGATACAATTTCTCATACACCTTTTAGTAAAAATGATTTTGAAATACAAAATGATGATATGAGAAGAAGTAAAAAACCAAGGAAAGAAATTTCTTTTGGTAATTATTTTTATACTTATCTTTTAGATAATGATCCTTTAACTTATACTGATGCAATTTCTTTTAAAGAAAGTCCATTTTGGAAAAAAGCCATACAAAATGAGATTGATTCGATTTTATAAAATCAAATCTGAGAATTGGTTGATTTGCCACTTGGAGCCAAACCAATTGGTTGCAAATGGATTTTTAAAAGAAAATTTAATTCTAATGGTTCAATTGATAAACACAAAGCTATACTAGTTGCAATGGGTTTTACTCAAAAACAAAATATTGACTATTTTGATACTTTTGCTTCAGTATCAAGAATTTCATCTATTCGTGTTTTATTTACCTTAGCTTCAATTTACAAACTTGTTGTTCATCAAATGGATGTAAAAATCGCTTTTTTAAATGATGATTTAGAAGAAGAAATTTATATGGCACAACCTGAGGGATGTGTTCTTCCTAGTCAAGAAAACAAAGTTTGCTAATTGACTAAATATTAAATGGCTTGAAACAAGCACCAAAATAATGGCATGAAAAATTTGATCAAGTTCTTGTTAGTAATGGATTTTCTACTGTTGGAGTTGATAAATTTGTGTACACAAAAATTGTTGATAATGAATGTGTGATTATTAGCTTATATGTTGATGATATGTTTATTTTTGGTACATGCATTGATGTGGTCAATAAAACAAAATGTTTCTTGGCTTCCAAATTTGATATGAAAGATCTTGGAGAAGCCAATGTTATTTTGGGTATTAAACTAATAAGATATGATAGTGGCTTAATGCTAACACAAGAGCATTAAGTTGAGAAGTCACTTAAAAAGTTTATACATTTTGATATCACATATGTGAGTACTCCTTATGATAGTAACATCCAATTAAAGAAATATAGAGGTGATAGTGTAGCTCAGTCTACGTATGTACAGATTATTGGGA
Organism: Theobroma cacao; assembly: GCF_000208745.1. Classification (NCBI taxonomy): domain Eukaryota; kingdom Viridiplantae; phylum Streptophyta; class Magnoliopsida; order Malvales; family Malvaceae; genus Theobroma; species Theobroma cacao. Next base: position 8,696,644 of record NC_030857.1, on the reverse strand, counting down.
GTTTGCTGCATTTGATGAATTATACTCAACTAAATATAGCTTATGTTGTATGTAGATTAAGCAGATATACACAAAGTCCCAATCGAAATCATTGGACTGACTTGAGCAGAATGATGAAATATTTGAAAGGTACCATAAACTATGGTATTTTATATAATAGATTTCCCACTATATTAGAAGGATACAGTGATGCTAACTGGATCTTTAATTCAAATGAAACAAAATCCATAAGTAGTTATGTATTCACCCTTGGTAAGGGTGCTATAACTAGAAAATCAGTCAAACAAACAATAATTGCTAAATCTACAATGGAGTTAGAATTTGTAGTTTTAGAGTTGGATGGCAATGAGATTGAGTGCCTGAGATACCTCTTAGTAGATATTTCGTTGGGAATGAAACCAACACCTTCTGTGTCTATGCATTGTGATTGCCAAGCGGCAATAGCCATTGCAAAGAATAAAACTTTCAATGGTAAAAATAAACACATTCGTTTGAGACACGATGTAGTAAAGCAGTTGCTTAGAGATGAAATTATATCTATTGATTATGTGAAGTTAGAGTTGAATTAAGCTGATCTTTTGACTAAACCCTTGGGAAGAAAATTAATTAATACTACATCGAAGGGAATGAGACTTGAGTCAATTGAAGAAATCAACAAATAATAGTAACCCAACCTATGTGATTAGAGATCCCATGAATTAGGTTCTTATGGGTAATAACAAGTTATTTGTTGATAAATTAATACACTATTAAAATTATTCTCCCATTTATTGTGTGTGAATAGTTCAAAACTGCAATGTAAGAGAGGTTGAGTTAAACTCTTAATGCATTCCATAGCCCTTATGGCTAGTGTATTATACTGCAGTAAACACTTGATGGAATCAACCTATATAAGTGTGAAGTGGGGCTATTCCTATGAGAATTATGACAAATTTTCTAGAACACTTATGAATAACCAAGCACGTGCATGGCCTATTCGCGCAAAATCGCATTGAATAGCAGAATTTATGGGGGTGTAATGTGATTGATGAAAAACTATATTTCACATAAAGAATTTTGGTTCATATAAGTTACAAATTTCACCAAAATTCTGTGACTTATGTTTCATTCTTTCTAAGGATGGTTCATAGCTTAAAAAGCACCATTCATGATGCATTGCACTCAAGTGAAATTTGAACCAGCAAAACTTTCTATGAAACTTTTTGAAATATGTGAGAGATTGTTGGAAAATAGTATATTTCATAAGGTTAAAATATCCCACATTGCCAAGATACAAGATAGGTGAATGCCTTATATATGAAAACCCATTATAGGTTTGTTGTAAGCAAAGAAAATGAGTGGGTTTGCATACACACAAGATTGGGTTAGATCCTGAGAAATTTCAAATTCCCCCATTGCGTGTGAATATACACGTAGGCCCAAGTGAATTTTGTACCTTGACTTTAATTTTTTAACCTCTTTCAGACTTTGATTGAATCAGACTCAAACTTTATCATGCTTGCTTAATTCTCCTGGTTTTGCTCCAACGTCTATCTGACTAAGTACTTTACCATGCTAATGACTCTCCTAATTTTGCTACAACGTATACCTAACTAAGTATACATGCTAACCAAGTTTTTTCTCTGACTCCTTGAGGCTTTTTCTTTATTCTTTGATTTGGTGCAACGTTCACTTTATTTGGTGTGGGCTTTTTCTCAGCTCCCTGATTTGGTGCAACGTTTACTTTATTCCCTGCCTATAAATGCAGTTTCCCTACCTCATTCACAAAACACCAAAAGCCTCTCATCTTCTGTTCTCTATTTTCAACATATTTTCTTTGTTTCCTTACCTTCTCAGTTGGGTTCGTTCTTTCTGTTGTTTATATCATCTCTTAATAGTTTGTGCAAACTATAAAGAAAGGTCTGTTGAATCTTTAAAGATAACTGCTATAGTCTTTTTGCACCGAGTTTTATATTCTGAAGGGGTGAAAATTATCTTTAATGACAGTGATAGCACGCCTCAAACTATTTAGTGTTCTTACTTGTTTTATTTTATTTTCATTTATTTCCCAATTTTCTAACATTCCTATCTTCCTCTTTTTATTTTTTTGTGATTAATCATGTAACTTATTATCAATATTAGTATTATTATATTAGGATTCTTCACTTTCATGCAAAAAACTAACAAATTTTCACATATAAAGAAGATGACAACAGCTTTCTATCATTAGCCTAAATTAAACTATGTCTTACAGGAAGAGTAAGCATTTCGTATTTAATACTACAAGTAGCATTAAAGATTGTCGTAGATGGAATTTTGATAAAGCTTTCTTCTTTCTGCTCAAAAGTGACAAATCTCCCTCCAATGACAGTCAAAACTATGGGACATGAGAACGGCAAACTTGCCTCAAAACCCACAACAAATTCCAAATGACCTTCCACAACAAACCATCAAAATTACAGAAACAATAGGCAAAAACAATTCGAACCCAAATCAACCCAGTTGGTCTTACATCATAAGAAACCGCCTTTCTCGAGGAACTCCCAAACAAGTGCTTTCATTGTACACCCAAATACGCCAAAAAGGACTCTACATTTTAGTCCTGGTTCCTTTGATTTTCAAGGCTTGTGCTTCTGCCTCAACCCAACCTTTTGGGAAATCTTTGCATGCAGAATCAATCAAAGCTGGGGTAGCCTTTGATTTACATACTGCCTCGTCATTGCTAAATATGTATTCGAAATGCGGCAATTTGATTGATTCCCGGAAGGTGTTTGATGAAATGCCTGAAAGAAATGTGGTGACGTGGAACGCGATGATTGGTGGGTATTTGAAAAATGGGGATACAAAATCTGCATTGGATTTATTTGAAAATATATTAGTTGGAAGAAATTCAGTGACTTGGATTGAGATGATTAATGGGTTTGCAAAGAATGGAGATACTTTAAAAGCCAGGCGTTTTTTTGATAAAGTTCCATTAGAGCTGAGGAATGTGGTGACTTGGACAGTGATGGTTGATGGGTACACTGCAAATGGAGAATTAGAGGCTGCAAGGGAACTTTTTGAAATGATGCCTGAAAAAAATTTCTATGTTTGGTCATCAATGATTTCTGGGTATTGCAAGAGAGGTGATGTAAAAGAAGCAAGAAACATTTTTGATAGAATCCCTGTTAGGAATTTGGTGAACTGGAATTCCTTGATTTCAGGTTATGCACAAAACGGGTTTTGTGAGAAAGCTTTGGAAATGTTCAGGAAAATGCAAAGTGAAGGTTTTGAGCCTGATGAAGTTACTATCACAAGTATTTTATCTGCTTGTGCACAGTTAGGTGAATTAGATGTTGGAAAAGAAATCCATTATCTTATTAAGGAGAAGGGAATAGTAGTTAATCAGTTTGTTTTGAATGCATTATTGGATATGTATGCCAAGTGTGGGGATTTAGCTCATGCAAGATTGATCTTTGAAGGAATGAGTCGTAGGACAAGTGCCTGCTGGAATTCTATGATCTCTGGTTTTGCTCTTCATGGACAAAGCAGTGAGGCTCTTGAGTATTTTAGAAGAATGGAACAGTCGAATGAGATGCCAGATGAGATCACTTTCCTTTCTCTTCTATCAGCTTGCGCACATGGGGGATTTGTAGATGCTGGATTAGATATATTTTCCAAGATGGAGAAGTATGGGTTGGTACCAAGCGTCAAACATTATGGTTGCTTGGTAGATCTTCTGGGTCGTGCTGGAAGATTGAAAGAAGCTTTTGATTTAATCAAGAGAATGCCAATGAAACCAAATGATGTAGTTTGGGGGGCTCTACTTGGAGCTTGCCGGGTTCATCTGGATACGAACATGGTAGAGCAGGTGATGCAAGAGGTTGGCAGGTTGGCACATAATTCACATTATGTGGTGCTGTCAAATATTTACGCAGCTTCAGACAGATGGGAAAAGGCTGAAAAGATGAGGATGACCATGGTAAGTAAGGGGTTTCAAAAGACTCCAGGCCTCAGTTCAGTTATACTCAGTCGCATAGATCTAAGAAGTCACCATTGCTCTGGAACCATGATGGACCATGCAGAGATGTGGGAAAATGCAAATTGCATAGTGGTAGGAGACAGCAGATTTGCAGTTAGGTAACTTCCAAAAGGCTAAATATTAAACCTGAATAAAATCATATCTTAAATTCTCACTTCATGGCCTGTATATACCGACTTTTTTTTGTTGTAGTTTTAAGATATTGTCTGGAAAATCATCCATGAGCAAAAGGTTACATACTTTGTGACCCAAAGATATTATTATACCTTTCTGAGCAGAAAAAGAAAAAAACTATTTTCTGTTTTTCTCTTGCTCAGGCCCAATTGTTTTGGTTTTTTTAGCAATCCACTTCTCTCAAAATTTTTTTTTTGACTTGTTATAAGGAGGATTCGAATCTTATTATTTAATTAGGAAGAATCTGTATCAACTAATAAGTAAAATATTTATTTTTATTATTTTTTAAAAAATAAAAGCAAATTTATTTAACTGAAGCAGAAAAATAGTTTCTTATTTGGAACAATTTCAAACGAATACAGTGAACCAAAAATAGTTAGAGTTGATTACAATATTATGAAATATTTACTAAAAAAAATAAAAGGTTTGATATTTGTTAAGAAAGAAATATAAAAATATAAGTTACCTTTAAATTAAAGTTACATTTTCAAGTTTCAACCTATTAACAATAAGTTTGGCAAGATCGAATCCAGCATGGCCAATTGAGATCGATGTGTTTTTGACTTGTCCTTGGTCAAATCTCATTGAAATAGGTTTAATTTACCACGATTAATTGGATCATAGTAGTTTAAAATAAATTTTCATTGACATATGATGCATTTGTCATCAGATTTAGATTTTTTATAATCGGTTTTGACTTTAATAAATAGGATTGAACTTATTTTTAATCATTTTTTTGGCATGATGTTGTTGATGACATGTTTCACTACAGATCGCCATCTTCTCATTTTTCTCATTTCTTTTCCATCGGCTGAAAGTTGAAAATTCAATTAGTAATCAAGGGTAAAATAATAATGATCTCATTTCCTTCTAAAACAATTTAAAATTTTATTTTCCTTTAAATAAATATCTTTTGGCATGGCCGCAAACGCTCATTAAGTTTTCTCCATTACACTGATTTGAAATTAGCCCTTTTTGAAGTTTAGACGGAAAGGGAAACCATCATTCTCCTTTGCTTGAGCTCAGCAAAAACCGGCTCTACTGGCCAGTTGAATCTGTAGTTCACTGACTGGTTCTGAAATTTCCAAAGAGCAGATTAGGAAAGACAAAGGAATGAGCAACAAGCCTCGAATCTTCTCTGCACACTCCCACAGCAACACTCCCTGCACTCGCGCTCACCAGATCGGAGCGCTCCTCCTCATAGCCGCCACTTTCTTCTTCACTCGACTCTTCGACCAATCCTTCCCTCCTCCCTGCAACCTCATTACCGACCGTTCATCACGAGATGCCGACCTCCACGTTGCCAAAACGAACGGCGGAGGACGTCCACTGTGGCCCGAACGAGGCTACGGGTCCCACCTCTCGCTCAAGATCTACGTCTACGACGAGAACGAGATCGACGGCTTAAAAGACCTTTTGTACGGAAGAGACGGCACCGTTTCCACCAATGCTTGTCTCAAAGGCCAGTGGGGTTCTCAGGTGATTCTTTTAGGTTCAATTTAATTGAATGGTCTGTTTTTTTTTTTTTTGAATACTATCGTTAAATTAAAGTTTAATTGTTAGTAAACAAACTGCAGGTTAAAATCCATAGGCTGTTACTGGAATCTCGATTTCGGACAAGAAAGAAAGAGGAAGCAGATTTGTTCTTTGTACCATCTTACGTTAAATGTGTTCGGATGTTGGGTGGTCTTAATGACAAAGAAATTAATCAAACTTACGTCAAGGTAAAACCTTTGTTTTATTGTTGAAAGATAAAAAGGTTTTTTATTCATTTTTAGTTTATTAACGACATAACTGTTGCTTTGATTTTAGGTTTTGAGCCAAATGCCATATTTTAGGAGGTCCGGAGGGCGTGACCACATATTTGTTTTCCCAAGGTATAACTGTTAGCCTGTTACAAATTTGCTTTGTAAGGTTTTGAATTTGATTAACTTTGATGCAAAGGTTGTTTGCTTTTTATGTGATTGCAGTGGTGCTGGAGCTCACTTATTTAGATCTTGGGCGACTTATATAAATCGTTCTATAATTCTTACTCCTGAGGTATTGGTCTTTACAATCAAATATATTTTATCATCTTTGTTTACTATACGCATTTGATTTTGCTATGAAGTACTGGAACATATTGAGGAATGGTTCACTTTGGCACCTTGGCTTTTGGTTCTATTATGTATCAATATTCCTCAAGCTGCTTTTTTTTTTCCTGAGTTCCTAAACATTGGCTTAGCATTTGGCCGTCGTACATTCATAGGCATTAGTGTAATGATCATTGATATGGTTCCAACTAAAGAAGCTTGGCAAATGCAAAGAATATGACTGATTCTAGTGTTGGATAGCCAGCTCACCAAAAATTATTAAGATTTGCTTTCATTGTGGTTTGAGCTCTCATGATAGGTTTAGTTATTAGATTTTCTCTAAAGACACTTGATGTTCTTAGCTTCTACCTCATGGTTTTATACACCTTGCAGCTCAGGGGATATAAATGTATGGTGCACCTTGCTGCCTTGACTACATTGAGTCTAACCATGGTTAACTGGCTAGATGATTTCAGTTGAGCTCTTTATCTAACAGGGGAAGGCAGAGTCTGAATTCCTGGATTCATTGAGTCACCATCTGTGGAAAAATCTTAAGTTCTAGAACTGAGGACTTTTGTTTTGAAAACCGGTGTTAAATCACTTGCTTGGGATGAAACATTCACTTCCCTTGCAGCTAAAATTATTTTGGTCTGGTCTTTACTGCCTATATCCCGTTGTTTTTATGTTTAAATTGCCACTTGAGATCAACATGTTGGCCAGAAAACTATGAAAGGCTACTACTTAGTATTTGATATAAGTGGAGAAAAAAAGAACTATTAGTTAAATGGTTTCTTATCTTGCAGGAGATGGGGAATTGATAAATGTGTTGTAGAGCAACTACTTAGTAACTTGGGTACACATTGTTTGAAAAGGAGAAAGAAAGTAATTTTTAACTGATGTTAGAGGATTAAAAGTGAGATGCAAGAATATGGTGGAGATGGTTATTTTCTCTTTAGCCCACAAAGTTAATTCTTTACTTTTTCTTTCCAAATTGGAATTATTAGGAAAGAGAAAAGAAGAGGGTTTGAGTAAAAGATTATAAATTTACCAAATTTCTATAAATTTTCCTATCTTACAAATGGTATAATGTTAAGTCATTTGTCTCCATTTTGAACTCTTCTGAATTTTCATTCTCTTCACATTTGAATTCTTCTTACCAAGCAAAACCTTTGGTGATTGAAGTTCTCTTATACGTGTGTTGGTGTTCTTAAACAAAGAATGTTTGTGTGTATTTGCAGGGAGACCGTACTGATAAGAAAGACACAAGTGCCTTTAATACATGGAAGGATATCATCATTCCTGGAAATGTTGATGATGGGATGACTAAAACAGGGGCTACTGTTGTCCAGCCGTTGCCTCTGTTGAAGAGAAAGTATTTGGTGAACTATTTAGGCCGGGCACAGAAAAAGACTGGTCGTCTTAAGTTGATTGAGCTTTCAAAGCAATATGGAGACAAGGTATGTTTTCCTTCTATGACATTTTAACTGCTGTCAATATGAAATATTGTGATCTTCGGATTATGTACTGATGATTCAGTCTCACTTAGTCAAGAGGTATGTGCTACAATGCAATTACAACAAACTGTAACTATTATTACTTTTGATGTGCTGTATCTAGTAGTTATGTTAATTAGTTTTTTGTTCTTTTTCTTTGGCGAATAGTTATGTTTATTTGTTCTATTAATTCTATTAAGTCTAATGTTCTACCTGATGCAATAAGCATATTGTGCTAGAATGGAAAAAGTCTATGGCTTTGGTATCCTTAATCCTGTTATTTATTACCTGTATCTACTATTTAGGTAGAATATTGTTACCCATTCTTACTGAGGGTTCTTTGTGTGTGGGTGGGTGGGTGTGCGCACTGCTAAGATTACTAGGAAGCTTCTTAACACTGTCTGCATTTGGATTCATATCTGGTTGACTGATTTGAAGCATGAAACCTCATAACTCAGCATGCTTTTTTTTACATAATGAACTAGGCTGATTTTTAAAGGAATTTACTCATTTATTTTGTGGTAAAAGATATGCATACTGATACCATAAACAGTTGGAATGTCCAGAGTTACAGTTCAGTGGTCCAAACAAATTAGGAAGAGTGGAATATTTTCAGCACCTGGGCAATGCCAAATTCTGCTTCGCACCACGTGGAGAGTCATCTTGGACCCTTCGCTTTTATGAGTCATTTTTTGTGGTCTCTCTCTCTCTCTCTTGCGCGCACACATGCACACACATGCGCACATGCATTTTGAGGCCAATTGGAATAACGTATATGTTTTTTTTTTTCTCTAAACAGGAATGTGTTCCAGTTATCTTATCCGATCAAGTAGAATTACCTTTTCAGAATGTAGTTGACTACACACAGATATCAATCAAGTGGCCATCTACTGTAATAGGACCCGAACTTTTGGAGTACCTAGCTTCAATACCAGGTGAGATAGGGTAGTTGTTGCTTCTTGCTCCACTTATTGTACCCTTGAGCAGCATCAAACAACTGAACTTTGGGTTTGCTTTTCAGATGACGTGATAGAGGGGATGATAGCCCATGGGAGGCAAGTAAGGTGCTTGTGGGTTTATGCTCCAGACTCGGAGCCATGTTCCGCAATGCAAGCAGTAATGTGGGAGCTTCAGAGGAAAGTGAGGCTATTTCACCAGTCAGCGGAGACATTTTGGCTGCATAATGGGTCCATCGTAAATAGGAATCTGGTTGAATTTACTAGCTGGAAACCTCCCATGCCTCTGCCTTAACTGTTCTCGGAACAGCACAACTCTGCCTCCAGTTCCTTTGTGCAGTGCTCTGCTTTCCCCTTTTCTCCAAGTTTCAACATTGGCTGTCAAATTTCTGAATGACTCTTAGTATTTAGTAATTCTTTCAGGTTGTAGAGCATTTTTTTGTTTTTGGGGTCACCTCACGGTTGGCTCCTTTAAGGGAAGCATAATCTTAAATGTTGTAAAAATGGCACGAAATTATATTGTATTTTATTATTATATTACAGAAACTCTTAATGGTGATATAGCTAATTGTAAAATTCAATTCAATCTCTTATAGCCGGATGTTTTAGATTGATTGTGGCATAATACTTGAAAACAATTCAAATAAATTGTTATTTTTTTATTATGTTGAATTAAATATTTATATTTATATTTTGAATTAAATATTATAATTAATTAATTGTTATTATATTAAATATTATTTGTCGATGTTGATATGTCATTGACTTAATAAAGAATGAAAATATAATGAGTTATATCGCAAAATCATATTAATATATTATATCATTATTTAATGTTAATATTTTGATTAATAATAATTAATAAAATTTTAATTTTAAAAATTTATTTGATTTAAAATAAAANTAATATTTTGATTAATAATAATTAATAAAATTTTAATTTTAAAAATTTATTTGATTTAAAAATAAAATAAAAATATTTGATTTAATATAATTAAAAAAATAAAAATATATTTAAATGCTTTTAAATAGTTTAAGAAAAATTTTAGGTATTTGGTCATTAATTATTTACTCAAAATTAAAGCCGCTTTGCTTCCTTCTTCTGGCTGAAAAAAATTGTGGACTGGGATAAGTTATAAAGAAGTAATTTAGAAAACCCACGTGTCAGGCTGAAAATGAAGATATTATATCGGAAAGAATCTGAAACAAGCACAGCTGTGAGACCACGTCCACAAAAAACACACCAAAGAAAACTTCTGCTTTTTTGTTTAACAAAGAATCTTGTTTTTATTGAATTCTAGAATAAGAGAGATTACAAAAGAAGTGAACAGCCAACTTCTTTGCTGGTTGAAGTTCTGCTCTTGATTCTTGAATCTTTTGTTTAAGAAGACAGCGCGTATTAATTATTAGTATTCTCATTTCTTTACCAATTTTGAGTTCTGAAGAAAATGGGCACAACATTGTTCACTGGCTGTAGTAGCTTTTCATGGAAATGTCATCAGCAAGTAGCTCCTTCTTGCAGTCTTGCTCAATCTTCACCAGAAAATGGAGTTTCAAGCGTGAAAGCTGTCCCCGGTTCAAGAGGAATTGCCTTGGCTGATAAGGAGAAAGAGGAGTCCTGGGAGATTTTGAGTAGACGACGATCAATTTTGGTTTCTGGGATTTCTCTCGCATCATCGAGTGTATTGGGATTTCCAGGAGAGGGATTGGCAGTGGTCAAACAAGGTCTTCTAGCAGGGAGGATACCTGGCTTGTCTGAGCCAGATGACCAAGGTTGGTGTGTAACAGTTTGACTTGCTGATTAGTAACTTTTTGAACTATTTATGTTGGCATGATATGGCAACACGCCCCAGCGTCTAAAGTTGTGAAACAAATAAAGAAACATGAATGTTTTTTGCCATTACTTCCTAAACTGGTGAGGATGATGATTTAAAAATCCTTTAATATCTTGTCATATATCAGAAGGGAGCTATTCCAGTACAAATTAATCTATTGTAATTGTAGGTTTTTCAATTTCTTGATGAAAGAACTTAAAACATGGAGTCCCGTTTGATGCTGCTATTTCTTAGATAGCGTTTACTCATATTTACATATAAATTTGGAATGTTTTTAGATGGATATATAATTAGATTAACAGTAACAGGAAATTAAGATGATTAAGTTTTGTCCAGCTACTTCTGTAGATAGAACTTAACAGAACATCCACGCATTCATATCTGTGAATAAGCTCTGCAGTCCTAGCTCACATTGAAAAGAAGAGCATGAGTAGATTGCCCTTAAGACCTAGTTTGATAGAACCAGGGCCAGCTGCATCTGCTTTGTCATTGTAGTGAATCTTTATCTTCACCAGCAAACGATGTGCTCAGACAGGTTGGAGGACATACCGCAGGCCAGATGACAAGTCCGGAGGGCATGGAGTTGGATGGAGTCCTATCATCCCTTATGCCTTTTCAGTACCTCAAGAATGGGAAGAGGTCCTATCATCCCTTGTGCCTTTTCATATGTTCACATTTCAACTTTACCTTGTTATTCGGGGCCTCATCAATTCGCTTATTCTATATATCCCGGAAACAGGTTCCTGTATCAATTGCGGATTTAGGTGGTACAGAGATTGACTTGAGGTTTGCTAGCTCAAAGGAAGGACGATTGTTTGTCATTGTTGCTCCAGTTCTGAGATTTGCTGACAGTAAGTTTTTCAAAATCCCTTTAGTGGCTCTGGCTTTACAGTTGCTACCATTGGATTTGGATGATGTCATGGGATACTTGAATGGTTTTAAAGTAACTGATGCCTGCTGAAAACATAGTATTTGTTTTGTGATCAATATATGGTTTTAACTGTGTTTGTCTTGTGATGTATAGATCTTGGTGACAATGCCACAATTGAAAAGATCGGGCCTCCAGAAATTGTGATTAATGCATTTGGACCAGAGGTGATTGGTGAAAATGTAGAAGGAAAGGTGCTAAGCATTAACACGGCAGAACATGATGGCAGAATGTATTACCAGTATGAGTTGGAGCCACCTCATGCACTGATCACAGCAACTGCAGCCGGTAATCGCCTTTACCTATTCAGTGTAACAGGAAGTGGTATGTACTTTTATCTTACTCATCAATAATCATAAATAATAACGGTTAGTCGTAGTTAAAGATAAAATATTTGTATGATTTTTTCTGATTTTGGCAGGTCTTCAATGGAAAAGGCATTACAAGGATTTGAAGAGGATAGCGGAGTCCTTTCGTGTTGTCTAGTGTGGACCTCCCTGAATTGTGACATCAGTACGAAATTAGAGTTGGATATTTTTCCTTTCTATGTAATTTATAATGACAAGAAAAACAAAGAGAAGAAAAAGAGTGTATTTGCAGCACAACTCCAAAATGTGCAAAATTATAGATTTCACTTGCAGAAAATCCACTATCATCGTATTACATCCATCACTCTGATCTTCATGGGTCAGTAGTAATAAATCCAAAACTTACTGCTGCCAATTACATGTCATGGAGTCGGGCTTTCTTGCTTGCACTCTCAATTCGCAAGAAGAGGGAATTTATTGATGGAACAATCAAATAACCAAATGAGGCAGATCCATTGTTTGAAGACTGGTCTAGATGCAACAGTTTGATAGTTACCTGGTTGCTTGAGTCATTGACACCTGAGATTGCATCGAATGTCCTTTACATGGACTCAGCCAAAGAAATCTAGGAGACATTGAAGAATCGGTTTTCTCAACCAGACAAGACCAAAATCTGTAATCTTCAGTTTCAATTGGGAAATATTTTGCAAAGAACAAGGTTAGTGAATGCTTATTTTATAGAATTGAATTCAGTTTGGCAAGAGTTCAAGAACTTCAGGCCTTTACCTCAATGTGATTATGGGGGTTGCAAAATAATTGCAATCAAAAGTATGCAGATCAACAGAACAAAGATGCGGTATTTCGTTTCTTGAATGGTTTAAATGAATCATTCTCAGGTTTAAGATCACATATTTTGATACTGAAACCGTTCCCTAGTATTGATCAAGTTTACAGTTTAGTGATCAGGGAAGAGTCACAAAAGATCCTTGATTTTACAATCCCCTGTTGAAAACTCAACTATGGTAGTTGTTGTAACAGAAGGAAAAAGGAAAAATACTAATTTGGTATGCTCACATTGTGGTAAGAAAGGGCATCCAAAAGAGAAATGCTATCGCATTATAGGATTCCCAGAGAACCTTAAGTTCACAAAGTCAAAAGGGAATATGAGAAAGGGAAGTTCATTAGTTAATAGTGTTGTTAATGGCTCTGAGCAAGATGAATCTGGTGAAGCAGCTACCAATTCGATAATAAATTATTAATTGTCAAAATATATAAGAGAAACACACATTAAAACCTAAAATTCAAAGTCAAGTTCGTACAATTAAAAATTACCATAAGCATAAAAATCTAAAAATGTCAAACACATAACCTGATATAAAGCTACATGTGTTATTAAATACCTATACTAAAAAGTATCCAAGGCTAGAAATGAAAATGAAAATGGACATCATATCATGAAACGTTGCCTTCTTACTTGTCAAGATTAGAGCTTGAAATACCCTTATTTTCTTATTTTGAAAGCGCATTAGTCATGATCATTGTTTCCATATCTGCTGTAAATTCACTCATACTTTTTACCATTGCATTCTTAATTTCTTCACGTATTTCTCCAAGTATTTCATCATGAATCTTACCCAAGTTTTCTGATAAATTGTTCACTTTTTCTTCTAATGCAATTACGGGACTGGTAGCATTTGAGTTGATAGGGCTGCGCGCAGACTCAGATGTTGCTGTATTGCTTTGTGTTCCACTAAGTAGAGCTGTAATAGGCACCCGAATACCAAACCCATATATGTGAGTGCGTGTAGTCTCCATCCCTCCAATTGCTTCAGTCCAAGCATGTGGATCAAACTCTAACTGAGAAGATGAATCTTCACCATACTTCTGCGATAGTACAAAAGTAAACATTTCCTACATAAAAAATTAAATAAGATTAGTATTCAATTATATCATCAATTTTGAACTAAAAATTATTCCATTTTATACATACACTCGTAGATTTAGACTTGTTATCTATAAAATCACTGTGATCCGCCATATGCTTATGCATCCAGTTGAACACTTCCAAGAAGCTACCATCTCTTTTCATCTCAATTGCCTGCATTTATTTAGAACTATATACTCAATCATAATCCATATATATAAATAATAGTAAGGAAAAGCCAAAGTTAAACTATTAAATATACAATTTAAATTTAATAAACAAAGAAAATCATACATATAAATGCAAAGTAAGATTAATTCATACCATCATTTTTGCATGAACAACAAATAGAACTGAACCGCCAATGTGCTTTGGAATGCTTCCTTTTTTTGGCGTTGAACGATTTTGCCTTGCTTTTCTCGATTTGTTTTGCTATTCTTCTGTACCCCATACCGTATCGATAAGGGCATCCCAAATTTCATTTGTGATCCATTCCCTTGACATGCCTTTGCAATTCGTAATATTGTTTGTTTTGGCTTCTATCATTGTTTTATTCCTCTCCTCTGAAAGCATGTTTTTTAATCGATTGGAACAAATTTTATCCCATATTCGTCAAACTAAAACATCTTGATTTGTAGGGCAAACACATTTTTCCTACATCAAAATAATATAGTAATTAAAAAAATTGATACAAATTAATTGAGAATAAAAAGTTATAATTTAATTGAATAACAAATATAGTACCTGAAATTTTTTAAACATTAACTCCTTTACATCATTAGGAACTTTCCTCCATGTCGGCCATGGACCGTTGAAGTGATTTTTTATGATCTTTGTTATTGCAGTTGTGACCCCTCGCTCGAAAAAAGTACTAGTAAAAGATAAAAGAAAATTATTGCACAATAAAATATATAACAAATATAACTATCTCATTATAATACAAGATCACATACCTCTCTCCAACAGGAGTTACATGCAATCTTTCTGATGAATCTATTGGAGTCTGTAATCCTACACCAAGCCCCCTACCCTTTGACCTTGAGGACAAACCATTTACACTTGCACTTAAATCAATAGATGTGGATCTAGACGAATCGTGACTAGATGGCTCATTATCTACTTGCTCTGCAGATGTAGCCAATAAAGAGGGTGGCTCAGAGGGCACATCATTGACCTGCTGCATTTGTGCTTGAGTGGATGGATCAACAAACATACTATCATTTGATGGCAATGACATAATTGCAGAGGCATTTGTTGCTCTAGGTTTGGGTTTAGAATGCTTTCCTTTAACTATTGTTCCTACAACAATAATTTTTATTCAAATTTAGACAATTTAAACAAATTAAAACAAATTATAAAAGCATCAAATTATAATTTATCATTTTGTAATTCCTAATGATGTGTATAATAAAAGATGCCATTATAAAGTATTCACTTCAACAATTGAAAATATAAACTATAATAATTGTATAACATGTCAACATCTTCAAAATAAATAACTAAGTTAAACAACAGTGTAACAAAAGATACAAAACTGATATCATATATGTCTACTATCATCATTCACTTTCAGAATAAGCAAACGATTGGGACTCATTATTATCACTATCATCACAACAAGTTTCTTCATCTTCGTCTTCAACTTTTTCTTCTTCTTCTTCTTCATCTTCATCTCCTTCCATGTCATCTTCTTCATCTTCATCTTTTTGCATTTCATCTTCTTCATTCTCAATCAAGAGATTAACCTCTTCATAAACACCACTTGCTAAAACTATAGAGTTTTCAAGTTTTTTCGAGGGAGTAACATTAATTGGAATAGAGACATCATCTTCTTGGTACACTTCTTCATTCAAATCAATTTCATTTTCTTTATCTCCATTACTAGAAAAGTGGAATCTACTTCTAACTTTTGTTTTAAACACTGCCCACCAATCACGTTGGTCTCTTTTGGTAGACGAATAACTACTATAATAAACTTGCTGAGCTTGTCCAGCTAAAACAAATGGTTCATTAGTGACAAGTATTAAGTTGTGTTTAATTTCAACAAGACCATGAAAAGGGTCTACCTTAATACCTTTTTCAGTGTCAAACCAATGACACTTAAATAGCACAACTTTGTTTTCGATACCAAAATACTCCAACTGGATTATATCCACCAAAATATCATAAAAGTCACGCTCATAATCATTGTAAAAACTCCTTTTTATGCATACCCCACTACTCATTGTCTTACGATTTTGCCCATAGTCTAGGATGTGAAACTTAAAACCATTCACGAAGTATCCTTTGTAACACCTTATCATACGTCCTGGACCATGAGAGATTTCAAGTATACGTAGGTCAATTTCATCCCTGCGTTCTGCAACCTACCAACATGTAATAAAAGATCAAGAATGGTTAATTTTCATAAGTAACGCATACTTGTTATTAAAAGTTCACTTCTAATTTACATAAACTTACATATTCTTTAAACCATTTCACGAATCTTGCATCACGTACTATCTCCAATTCATCTTTCGATATATGCACATTTTTTTTCACCATATCATCAAATATCTTATCATTATATCCGTAATTAACAAATTAAGTTCATTCTTATGATCAATCATTTAAGTTTATGGTAGAGTACTACTAACTTAATGTATGAGAGCATTTCTTCGCAATTCATTAAAACATATAGCTCAATAGTATAAAACTCATCCTCATTTAAAAATCGAGATTTATCTAGTGGACCAAAAGCTCGCCAGGATAAGTGAAAATTGAAAGGCGACCATGAGAGTCAACGTCTCCTCCATCATCATTATGTGACACTCGATTTAATCTTGTTCGCATAGTAGGTTCAAAATACAATAAACAAAACGAGGAGATTTCCTCGATCATATAAGCCTCACATATAGATCCTTCAACAAAGGCTCGATTTTTCACTTTTTTCTTTAAAATATGTAAAAACCTAAACATCATAATATTCATGATACTTAATAAGTACTTAAAACTCTTCTAATAAACTGATAGAAAATAAATAATAGATAGAGTACCTTTCAAATGGATACATTTATTGATACTGGACGAGTCCTCCAACTTCTGCCTCATAAGGTAAATGAATTGGCAAATGCTCCATAGAGTCAAAGAAACAGGGAGGAAAGATCTTTTCTAGTTTGCATATAATTTCACATATTTTTTCTTTCCAATCTTTCATGTGATGTACATGTAATTCAGTTGAGCATAAATCTATAAAAAAATGAGATATCTTAGTAATCGCATCCCAAATTGAGTGAAGCACCATATCATGAAAGACAATTGGGAGCAATCGCTGAAGAAAGACATGACAATCATGACTTTCATCCCATAAAATTTGCGATGGATCCCATTAACACATTGAGATATGTTCGATGTAAAACTATCAGGTAACCTTAATTGTTTCACCTCAGCACAAACAATTTTTCTTTCCTCCTTACTTAAAGTGTACGAAGCCTTACGCATGAAAAAATTTTTCATTATTTTCTACTAATTCCAATTCTAGACGCTTGCAATAAACCTTCAAATCTTACTGTGCCTTTAAGTTGTCTTTCGTCTTCCCCTTAACATCCATCATTGTGTTGAATATATTCTCAAAGACATTACGTTCAATATGCATCACGTCTAGATTGTGACGAATAAGAAGCGTATGCCAACAAGGTAATTAACAGAATATACTCTTTTTCACCTAATTATGACTTACACGGTATCCCAGAATCTTTTGTTCACCACATTTTGTTCCAAATGGGAGATCAGGAAGCGAATTCAATCTTGACAATGTTTCTTCACTTGATAATCGAGGAATTGAGATGTTATGCTCAACTCTTTTTCTAAGAAATTTATCTCTCTACCTCCTAAAGGGATGACTAAGTGGCAAAAATTGTCGATGACAATAAAAAAAAACAAGGTTTCCTACCATGATCCAATATGAAAGCCTTAGAGCTTTCCATGCAATAAGGACATGATAATCGTCCATGAGTGCTCCACCGTGACAACATATCATAAGTAGGAAAATCATTAATTGTCCATAATAATGCTGCCCGTAGTTGAAAATTTTGTTTCCTATAGGCATTATATGTGATAACACCCTCAATCCATAATACTTTCAACTCATCTATCAAAGGTCTCAAGAAAAAGATCTATGTTTTAGCTTGGACTTTTCTTTCCAAGAATAGCCATATTAAGAAATATATATGGTTGTTTCATACACATCCATGGGGGTAAATTGTACACAATGAGCATTACAGGCTAAACAGAGTAAGGTTTTGCAGTTGGTCCGAAAGGATTGAAACCATCAATACATAACCCTAACCTGACATTCCGAGGTTCCATTGCAAATAACTCATGTGTGTGGTTGAAGTGTTGCCAAGCTTCACCATCAACAAGGTGTCTAAATACTCTGTCATCACTTTGGTTCTGCACATGCCACGTCATATGTTCAACAATTTTTCTTGACATATAAAGCCTTTAAAGCCTTGGTATAAGTGGCAAGTAATGCAAAATTTTATAAGGAATTTTTTTTTGCCTTTGGACACTTGATTTCCTCAATTTATACCGAAGATGACCACATATCATACAATACTCCAAATCAGCAGTTTCCCTATAAAACAAGATGCAATTGTTTTTACAAGCATGAATTTTGATATATTCAAGTCCAAGTTTTGCCATCTTTTTCATTCTATAGAAGTTACTAGGTAAAGTTTCATCTGATGGCAACATATTCTTTACTATCTCCAACAAACAAAACATGATTCATTCAAATTAAACTCTGATTTAACATTTAAAAGTTGCGAGACAACTGAAAATGATGTGTACTTTATGCAACCTAACCACAAATGTTCATCCGCGTTTCTTAACAAAGAGTAAAAACTACTCGCATTTGGATTTGGATCTTCCTCCACAAATCTTGATTGATCAACATGACTAGAATTGAAAGCAACTTCCGGACCCATAGCATCCATAACCATTCTAGCATATGGATTTTCTATTTCCTCTTCATATTCCCCATATTCCTCATGACAAGCATATGGTTTTCCTTGCATGTCATCTCCACTTCTAGATGATTGTCCAACATCATATTCCCCATGTAAACTCCATACTGTGTAAGTACCAGTAAAACCCTTTTTTAAGATGTGATCCGTCACCTTATCGGAATTTAAAAACTTATTATTGCTATATTGAGAGCAGGGACATCTAATCTTATTCTCCCACATAAATGTACGATTAGATAATGCAAAATCAATAAATTGTTCAAATCCAACTATAAATTCATCTTTAATGAATCTATCAGAAGTTAGTCGATTGTACATCCAAGATCGATCTCTCGTCATTTTGTAACCCTAAGTTTCACAGAATATGAAAATCAAGAGAAACTCCTATTCATGTTTACAATTAAAAATGTGTACAAAATATCTATCAAGCTAAGATCAAATTAATTTGGTAATTTGAAAGTAGAAAACATCTAACTTAAATGTAACATAAAAACCAATCTCAATAAACTAAGTAATCCCATCTCAGTATCCTTCCTACCATTATTATATATATGAAGACCATCAATGGATAAATCACATTAATATTAACTTGTTCTCGCCAAAATTATACTAACCTGTAACCAAAGAAGCCGTTCTTTGCAAACAAACCAGAAAGATATGTTACTTTGAGTTTGTGATGCTTTATCTAATCAATCAACCTACGATAGATTAGGAGAAGTATCAACCAAAATTGTCAATGTGATTATGGTGAATGCTTTAGTTGCTCTATTAAAATAGTGCACTTGGAGATAATTCATTATTCAGATAGCCACATAAAAACAAAATAACAATCAAGCATTCATTAGTAACAGAGAAACTCCATAGAGAAATCATTGAGCTTGAAAAGCAACTTTATGCTAAACAAGTACTGGAGATGGAGATACAGCACATGAAAGCTGCTTTGCATGTAATGCAGCACTTGGAAAGGGATTGAGAGACAGAAATGAAGACAAAGATGGAGGCAATTGAAGAAGAACTAAAAAAGAAGGAAGAATAACTGGATGACTTGGAGGAACTTTATCAAGCTCTTATAGTCAAGGAACACGTTCCTTTTAAGATAATCACAAACAAAGAAGGAAACACTAAGGAAATTCTTGATGAAGAAGATGAAAAATTGTCTACCCTCAAGATTGAGTTTGGTGATGAAATATACACTTCCGTGACCACAACTTTTGCACAAATGAATGAGGACAAAAACGAATGGTAGTTACACACCCTTGGGACTGTGGAATTTCAATGAAGGGAGGATGGCAACATTGGTGGAGTTACTGGAGCATTTACTGAAGCAGTGGAAACAACAGAAGCGAAAGAGATGTAGAAGGTACTTTTAACAAGTTGTGAACAAAAAAAACATAGTGTGACTGAATGTGCTTACGCTTTATTTCTTCTACAATTTCTTGGTAATCAAGTTTAAGCATTCATTAGCAATAGTAAGATAAAGGAATAAATGCAATTGAATTGCTAGATGAAGTGTTACAAGAGAAAGCCAACTTGAAATTTTAAAAATTTATCACAATGAAATCTACTCCATTAATTCTTAAAATCATAACCTTCAAGGAACCCTTTTAAATCACAGCCACAAAAAAAATTCGTTTGAGTCTCCTTCAAATTAGTTGAATAATGGCCCTAAATTAAAATTTCCAGACACCCTTTTCCACTTTCAATATAATGATCAGATCAATCCACAAATTCAAGCTCATAAACTATTTCCAATAAAAAAAATCACTGAATCAACCAACATAGCAAAAGAAAAAAAAGATAATCAAATTAATTTCTAAAGCTTTCTAATATACTAAGATGAAAAGTAATATTTTTGATTGATACAAATAAATGATAAAATATTAATTGCTGCTTTTTAAATCAGAAAGCAAATAATAAAAAAGTTGAAAAGCCATATGTATGAAAACAGGAGATCAATGGATGCAAATTTATGCAAAAGAAAAAAAAAGATTAATTTCGAATCTTTAATTCTACACTCAATAACTCCTATTCAAAGAAACACCCTTTTTAATAAACTAGTACTAAAAATTGTCTTCCAAAATTTAAACGAAGTGAGAGTCCCATATTTCGCACCAAAAACAACCCAAAAGAGCAAAATTCTTCAACACAAAAACACAAAAGCTGATTAAAGACCAGGATCAAGATCAATAAACAAATCAGTGGGGCCATGCTAGTATGACTGCATATGCATTAGAAATGTCAATCCCTCCCCTACGACACCTTAAATCAGGCAAAACTTCTAACAGGCCGCCCGCTTCGCTGCAACGTGGACCTAAAAAACAAGGCAAAATATTTAAAATTCATGAATGTGAAAAAGGAAATAACAGAGGAAGGGTAGTTCCAGGGTGAGCAAAGGGGTATTAAAAATGGGTAGAGAGAGGATTGAGGGGAGAGTGAAGGAAGGAGGACAGATAAAGAAAAATCAATTAAATTCACACTGCACATAAATATGATCTTTCAGAGAGCAGAACTAAAAAGAAATTGAGCAGGATGAAAATAGGGAATAAAATTTTTTTATCAATTTAGCTCACAGCTTCATTTCAGTTTTTTGTATATATAGTAACTCATACCTCATGATTACAATTCCTTCCTTAAAAATCGAATCTGTGGTGAGTGCAGAAAATAGAAAAAATAATAGCAAAGCACAAAACAAATCATAGAGTTTTGTGCCAGCAACAACCTTCAACAGAATGAGAAGAATCGAGAAGAAAGAACACCTGAACACAATACGGCAATCAGCTAAGTCGTATGAGTAAGTTGTTAATAATAAAACTAAAGTAAAACGACACTCAAGGCAGTGTTTCAATCATAAAAAACAGGCTTCAAATAATGCCATGTTGACTCCCTTTCTTTTCTTCTTCAGCACTGTTGACTAGCGACCTTATTTGACTCTTTACCTACTGAAATCACAAACTTCAACAGACCTCCTTGATTTTAGTAGGATAAACACCTAGCTTGTCTCTAAGAAATTCAAATCGATCAGCACTTAACCCCTTGGTAAAAAAGTTTGCAACTTGATCATCAGTGTGAAAGTATTCAAGTAGAATCTCACCTTCTCTAACAGCATCCCTCAATGCATGAAACTTCACCCTTATGTGTTTTGTTTTGCTGTGTTGGATTGGATTTCTAGCAATGGCCATGGCAGACTGATTATCAACTCTTATCAGAGTACCTTTTTCTTGAGGAAAATTCAAGTATGCAAGAACCTTTCTCAGCCACAAGGCTTGATTAGCAACTGCAGCAGTGGCTATGTATTCTGCTTCAGCTGATGATTGAAGACAAAGATGGAGGCAATTGAAGAATAACTAAAAAAGAAGGAAGAATAACTGGATGACTTGGAGGAACTTTATCAAGCTCTTATAGTCAAGGAACACGTTCCTTTTAAGATAATCACAAACAAAGAAGGAAACACTAAGGAAATTCTTGATGAAGAAGATGAAAAATTGTTTACCCTCAAGATTGAGTTTGGTGATGAAATATACACTTCCGTGACCACGACTTTTGCACAAATGAATGAGGACAAAAAGGAATAGTAGTTACACAGCCTTGGGACTGTAGAATTTCAATGAAAGGAGGATGGCAACATTGGTGGAGTTACTGGAGCATTTACTGAAGCAGTGGAAACAACAGAAGCGAAAGAGATGTAGAAGGTACTTTTAACAAGTTGTGAACAAAAAAACATAGTGTGACTGAATGTGCTTACGCTTTATTTCTTCTACAATTTCTGTGTAATCAAATTTAAGCATTCATTAGCAATAGTAAGATAAAGGAATAAATGCAATTGAATTGCTAGATGAAGTGTTACAAGAGAAAGCCAACTTGAAATTTTAAAAATTTATCACAATGAAATCTACTCCATTAATTCTTAAAATCATAACCTTCAAGGAACCCTTTTAAATCATAGCCACAAAAAAAATTCGTTTGAGTCTCCTTCAAATTAGTTGAATAATGGCCTTAAATTAAAATTTCCAGACACCCTTTTCCACTTTCAATATAATGATCAGATCAATCCACAAATTCAAGCTCATAAACTATTTCCAATAAAAAAAATCACTGAATCAACCAACATAGCAAAAGAAAAAAAAGATAATCAAATTAATTTCTAAAGCTTTCTAATATACTAAGATGAAAAGTAATATTTTTGATTGATACAAATAAATGATAAAAGATTAATTGCTGCTTTTTAAATCAGAAAGCAAATAATAAAAAAGTTGAAAAGCCATATGTATCAAAACAGGAGATCAATGGATGCAAATCTATGCAAAAGAAAAAAAAGAAGATTAATTTCGAATCTTTAATTCTACACTCAATAACTCCTATTCAAAGAAACACCCTTTTTAATAAACTAGTACTAAAAATTGTCTTCCAAAATTTAAACGAAGTGAGAGTCCCATATTTCGCACCAAAAACAACCCAAAAGAGCAAAATTCTTCAGCACATCAACACAAAAGCTGATTAAAGACCAAGATCAAGATCAAGAAACAAATCAGTGGGGCCATGCTAGTATGACTGCATATGCATTAGAAATGTCAATCCCTCCCCTAAGACACCTTAAATCAGGCAAAACTTCTAACAGGCCACCCGCTTCGCTGCAACGTGGACCTAAAAAACAAGGCAAAATATTTAAAATTCATGAATGTGAAAAAGGAAATAACAGAGGAAGGGTAGTTCCAAGGCGAGCAAAGGGGTATTAAAAATGGGTAGAGAGAGGATTGAAGGGAGAGTGAAGGAAGAAGGACAGATAAAGAAAAATCAATTAAATTCACATTGCACAGAAATATGATCTTTCAGAGAGCAGAACTAAAAAAAAATTGAGCAGGATGAAAATAGGGAATAAAATTTTTTTATCAATTCAGCTCACAGCTTCATTTCAGTTTTTGGTATATATAGTAACTCATACCTCATGATTACAATTCCTTTCTTAAAAATCGAATCTGTGGTGAGTGCAGAAAATAGAAAAAATAATAGCAAAGCACAAAACAAATCATAGAGTTTTGTGCCAGCAACAACCTTCAACAGAATGAGAAGAATCGAGAAGAAAGAACCCCTGAACACAATACGGCACTCAGCTAAGTCGTATGACTAAGTTGTTAACAATAAAATTAAAGTAAAACGACACTCAAGGCAACATTTCAATCATAAAAAATAGGTTTCAAATAATGCCGTGTTGACTCCCTTTCTTTTCTTCTTCAGCACTGTTGACTAGCGACCTTATTTGACTCTTTACCTGCTGAAATCACAAACTTTAACAGACCTCCTTGATTTTAGTAGGATAAACACCTAGCTTGTCTCTAAGAAATTCAAATCGATCAGCACTTAACCCCTTGGTAAAAATGTTTGCAACTTGATCATCAGTGTGACAGTATTCAAGTAGAATCTTACCTTCTCTAACAGCATCCCTCAATGCATGAAACTTCACCCTTATGTGCTTTGTTTTGCTGTGTTGGATTGGATTTCTAGCAATGGCCATGGCAGACTGATTATCAACCCTTATCAGAGTACCTTTTTCTTGAGGAAAATTCAAGTCTGCAAGAACCTTTCTCAGCCACAAGGCTTGATTAGCAACTGCAGCAGTGGCTATGTATTCTGCTTCAGCTGATGATTAAGCAACTACTTCTTGTTTCCATGAACTCCATGTAAACACACCACTGCCAAAAGAAAAACAATACCGTCCAGTACTTTTTGAATCATCAACCGATCCAGCCTAGTCACTATCAGTGAATCCTTGCAGATAAAAGCTTTCAGACTTCAGAAACCTTAAACCATAACTTGCAGTGCCTTTCACATACCTTAAGATACGTTTGGTTGCAGTGAAGTGATGAACCGATGGAGCTTGCATGAATCTAGATAAGAGGCTTGTAGCAAATATCACATCTGGTCTAGTAGCAGCTAGATACAGTAAGGAACCAATGATACTTCTGTACAAAAATTCATTTGCCTTTTCTGCACCATCATCAATACAAAATCTGCTTCCAGTAGCTAAGGGTGTTCTAACAGCTTTACAGTAATCCATTCTAAACTTCTTTAGAAGATCCTGAGCATATTTAGACTGATACATAAAAATCTGTTCTGCTGACTGCTCAAACTCCATCCCAAGAAAGTAAGTCATAAGCCCTAGATCAATCATCTCAAATACCTTCAACATATCAGCTTTGAATTCCATTAAACAATCACTCTCTGGACCAGTTATCAACAGGTCATCCACATAAACAGTTACAATAAGCTTCACTAAATCATCATTTTTCTTAACATATAGAGTGGCTTTATTAATGCTTCTTTCAAAACCATGAGTCCTTAGATGATCATCCATCCTCTCATACTAGGCTTTGGGAGCCTGTTTGAGACCATACAAAGCCTTAATTAACTTGCAAACCTTCCATTCAGCACCTTTCTCTTCAAACCCCTCTAGTTGCTGAACATAGATATCCTCTTTTAGAAAACCATTCAAGAAGGCTGACTTGATGTCTAAATGAAAGATTTTGCACCCTTCTTTAGCTGATAGGGCAGCAAGCAATCTGATTATGTCATGTCTAGCCACAGGTGCAAAAGTCTCCAGATAATCTACTCCATAAACTTGTGCAAACCTCTTCACAACTAGTCTAGCCTTGTGCTTGTTCACAGATCCATCTAGATTTAGCTTTGTCCTAAAGATCCATTTAACACCTATCACATTTTGGTTTGAAGGTCTATCAACCAATATCCTTGTATTGTTCTTTTTAATCATCCCAATTTCAACTTCCATAGCAGCTCTCCAGTGTTCCTCCTTAGCTGCTTCAACAAAGTTGGAGGGCTCAGCTATAGCAACATTGCACCTACTATAAATCTCTTACAGTGATCGAGTCCCTCTAACAGCTAGTCTTTCATCCTCTATGTGAAATGAATCATCATCATCATCATCATCCACTTAAAGATTAGCAGTAGTAGTCACTTTCATAATTCTATCAGCAGACTCAATTTCCCAATTTCAGAAATGCCCTTCATCAAAATTGACATCTATACTAATGAAAACCTTTTTAGATTTCACATCATAGAGCCTATATCCCTTAGTTACCTCACTATAGCCAATGAAATTGCAACTGAAGACTTAGCATCAAACTTTGATCTTTTTCCATCTGCAATCTTTGCATAGCACAAGCAACCAAAAGTTTTGAAGTGAGCCACTGAAGGCTTTTGTCCAAACCACAACTCATATGCTGTTTGCTGTGATAGAAGTCTTGAATAAGTTCTATTTAGTATGTAGTTTGAGGTATTGACTGCCTCTGCCCAGAAACAAGTAGGCATATTCATTTGGTATAGCAGACACCTTGCCATTTCTGCAAGTGTCCTATTCTTTCTCTCTGCTGTGCCATTTTGTTGAGGGCTATAGCTCACTGTTAGTTGATGTTGAACTCCACAATTTGCTAAGTATCTCTCAAACTCTGAAGCAGTAAACTCAGTACCATTATCACTTCTCAAGATATTGATGGTTGTACTTGAGAAGTTTTCCACCAAGGCTTTAAACTGAACAAACTTCTCTAGAGCATTAGACTTCTGTTTGATAAAATACACCCAGCAGTACTTTGTAAAATCATCAATGAACAAGATGTAGTATCTGCTGCCATTTAAAGAAGGATTCTTCATTGGTCCACTAAGGTCAGTGTGTACCAATTCAAGTTTTCCAGAAGCTTTCCACTTGCTTGCTTTAGGAAAGGATTTCTTAGTTTGTTTTCCAAGCTGACAGATTTGACAAAGCTTGTTTGGTTTAGTAATGGCAGGTAACCCTTCTACTAGACCTTTAGATGCCAATAGAGACAAGGATGAGTAATTAACATGTCCAAGTCTCCTGTGCCAAGTTTCAGACAAATCAGCTTCATTATACAAGGCTAAGTGAGCTGTATCAGCTAAGTTCAATGGATAGCAATGATTCTTTATTTCCACAGTGAACAATTCTTCTCCATATGGATAAAAAAACTGTACAAACATGATCTTTGAACAGCAAGGCATAATGTTCCTCAGCTAGCTGACCTACACTTAACAAGTTTTGGTTGACTTATGGAACATAGTGCACACTGTTAATGCACTTATATCCTGAAGCTGTCTCAACTTTTACTGTTCCAACTCCAAGAATTTTCAGAAACTTTCCATCACCAATCTTGACCTTAGACTGAAAACTAGTATCTAGAGTAGTGAAGAGACCTATGTTACTTGTGAGATGGTGACAGCAAGCACTGTCCAGCAGTCAGATATTTGACTTTTTTGAGTCTTCCTCCATCTTTACCATAAACAGAACCTCATTATCATTTACTTCTTGTTCTGCTATAGCTGCTTGAGTTGAAGATTCAGACCTCTTAGCCTTACACACCTTCTCTACATGTCCTATCTGCTGGCATGCCTTACATTTAACATTTGGCCTATACCAGCAGTACCTCTCAAAATGATTCTTCTTCTTGCATATAGAACAAAGCGAATATTTGTCTGTTGAACTTTCCTGCTTCCCTTCTCCACTTTTGCTTTTCCCTTTCTGTTCACACTTCTTTGAACTTCTTCCTTTTATTTTCAGTCCTTTAGTCTTAGCCATTAAAGCACTCTCTACATACTCAGCTCTCACAACTCTCCTCTGCTCAAGAGCTAGTAGGTTGTTGATGAGCTCATTCACAGTCAGCTTAGTCAGATCCTTAGAATCTTCTAAGGTAGTGATTTTCGATTCAAATTTTTCAGGTAGGCTAATGAGAAACTTAGCTACAATTCTTCTCTCAGTAACCACTTCTCCTAGCAACCTCAGCTCATTAACAATCCTGAGAACTCTATCTGAATATGCTTGTACTCCCTCATCATCTCTCATCTTAAGTGTTTCAAACTCTCTAGTAAGATTCATAATCTGATGCATCTTAGTGGTTTCATTTCCCTGAAATTCTTCTTGTAGTGTATCCCACACTAATTTAGGATCTTCAAAATTAATAATCCTAGAGAATATACTCTCAGACACAGCTGATTAAAGACATATTAAAGCTTTGCACCTTTTGGCGACCTCCTCACTATGCTGCTTTATCTGGGCAATTGTTGGATTGGCATGTCGTTGCACAAGGGCCTCACCATTCTCCACTAAATCCCAGAGATCAAACGCCTTCAAGTAAGACCTCATTTTCACAGCCCAAACTCTGTAATTTTTGCCTGTGAACGTTGGTGGTGTTGATGCTGAAAATCCAGTGGTTGCCATGATCCCTTACTTCGATCACCAATCAGCTAGTAGAAGCAACAATCCTTTAAGATAACAGCTCTGATACCATGAAGAAAAATCAATTAAATTCACACTGCACAGAAATATGATCTTTTAGAGAGCAGAACTAAAAAGAAACAGAGCAGGATGAAAATAGGGAATAAAATTTTTTGATCAATTCAGCTTACAACTTCATTTCAGTTTTTGGTATATATAGTAACTCATACCTCATGATTACAATTCCTTTCTTAAAAATCGGATCTGTGGTGAGTGCAGAAAATAGAAAAAATAACAGCAAAGCACAAAACAAATCATAGAGTTTTGTGCCAGCAACAACCTTCAACAGAATGAGAATAATTGAGAAGAAAGAACACCTGAACACAATACGGAAATCAGCTAAGTCGTATGAGTAAGCTGTTAATAACAAAACTAAAGTAAAATGACACTCAAGGCAACGTTTCAATCATAAAAAACAGGCTTCAAACAATGCCGTGTTGACTCCCTTTCCTTTCTTCTTCAACACTGTTAACTGGCGTCCTTATTTGACTCTTTACCTGCTAGAATCACAAACTTCAACAACAGATCGTGTAGAGGGAAAGTGAAGAGCTTTCAGAGAGAGAAACATGAACATTCAGCAGAATAGAAAGAACAGGTACAAAGAAAGAGAGGGCACATCATTTTATCATCACACCAACATTATCAAATTCACCACAATAGTTCTAAACCCATTAAAAACAGAATCTGAAACAAAAATAAAAAATGAAAGAAGCAAAACGAGCTACCCTTTACACTGATATCATAGCATCTGATCTCAAAACCCCCAAAAAATAACACAAGAATGTTTATTTAGCAACTAAGGGTGAAAAGTTCCAGCAACAAGTTTGGAGGGTTCACAGTTGAGCACGGCTTCAGTTTCTCTTTGGGATTTCTTTGCTTCGAGTTCTACTATTTATTGGAGCTTCTTTAGACCTCGATCCAAAAGAAAGGAGTGGTGAACGGAGGCCGTGGAAAGCCTGACGGCAGATAGGGACTTCATCGGAGGATGAGCCATTTCGATTTAGGTTTTGTAGAGAGAAGAGGGATTAATGAACAAAATAACAAAAGGAAAGGGAGAAACAGGGAGTCGAACATCTAAGGTTAAGTATAAAAATTGTCCTGTAAAAAGGACTAGGCCTTTAGCCCATGAATGCCCATTAGCTTCAGTCCAAGGGTGTTGGGCTTAAATCCAATTAATTGAATAAGTTATTGGATCACTTTTATATTTTTCAGCCCATTTCATTTTCATTCATGCGCAAGTTTGACTCTCTATAGTCTCTATATCAACAAAAGTGTAAATAATTTATATTTTATTAAAAATTAAATAAATTATAAACATAAATAAAGTTTAATATATTTATATTAAACTTATTATGTAATGCATAATTAATAATAATAATAATAATATCTTTAGATATTCATAACATATTAGACATTAATGTACAATGTAACATATTTATTATTATTAAATTATGAAAAAATTAATATTATTTTATTATTTATTTATAATATATTATTTATTAATTATTAACTAAATTTATCACTTTGTAAAATATTAATTACTTATTTATAATAAGCATAAGTAATTTTTTTTATCAAAAGTCTGCAATTTTATTACTTGATACCAAAGTCAAAATAACTTAATTTGGATTTTATAAATTACATATAAAAATAAAAACACGAAATAAGCCCAAAGCCCCAAAAAATCCAATTTAAAGATATTAGGTATCTAATATAATAACTCTCATTCCTATAATATAATTAAAAGAACCTAAAACCATCTTTGATTTACAATCACCAATTTTCAGTAATGCAGCTAGAAGCTAACCATTAACAGTCTATTACCAGAAGCTAACTATTTAAAGTATTTATAGCTACCATTTATAGCAACTTCCAATCCACGATTTTCTGTCTATTACCAGAAGCTAACCATTTACAGCCCACAGCCATTTAAAATATTTCCTTATTGCCTCTCTCATATTCATTCATAAACTCTAGTGATCCACTTAACTTTAGACTTTTTCCTAATTAAACGAAAGAGTCCTAATCAAGACTTTACTCAAGATAGTTAAACTCAACCCGAATTATGATATCTACACTCCTTATCCACTAATCACTAATCACTAATATGTTAATTTTATATAATATATATTTATATGTATTACTTTATTATTATATATATGTTATAAAAAATAATATGCTATAAAAAATAAGATAATAATTACTAATAAAGTTATTAAAATATAATCATATAAATAAAGTTACTAAAGTTGCTAATAAAGGTTATAATTACTAATAAACTATGATTAGTTTTTGTTTAATATATTATTGAATTTTATACCCTATTTTTATGAAAGAAAACATATTTATATTTTTAATATTATAAAATCTAGTGTGTATATATTTTATTTTGTTTATATATTTCCTATAAAGATTAATAAGATATATTAAAAAAATTAATATATTTTGAATAAAAATTTAAAGAATAGTACTACCAACGGAAAATTTAGCGGGATTTTAAATTTTTTCCCTCCTTAAACTTTTCGATGGATTTCCAATGAATTATTTTTCGTTGGAACTTTGGGAGGCAATAATTTTTTTTTGGCCAAAAATATTTCCGATAGATTTCCAACGAAATTTATCCGTTGAAAATCCGTTGGAGATCAGTCGCTAAAGGTCATGTAGAAATTCCGTTGGAAAAACTTAATTTTCTTATAGTGGGATATGCAAGATTAGTGAGCTTGCAATAGAAAAGGTAACCACGATAGTTGTACATGGATCCTCAACTTGGTTGGAGGAAGGAGAAAGATACTTGTGATGAACATGAATTATTGCATTCACATGCCTCTTGGGGATTTGGATGAGCAGGAAGTGGATTGTTTTTTAATCTATTGTTTCTAATCAACATTTCTTCTACTTGCACTCTCTGGTGAAATATTTTGTGCAAGTTCCGACACTCAACAAGTGTATGACCAATGGTTTGATGATAATCATAATACTTCAAGTTGGACTTCTTTTCTAATGTTGGTTGTTGTGATATGGAAGGTAGGTTCATTTGTCCATTTTTGATCCACGCTTAAAAAAATGCCTTCACTTTTTCTAGTGGGACTTAGAATGGTGGAGGAGAATCATCCTCTTTATCTTATCTTCTTCTTAAGATGTCTCGCCTAGATAGTAGATTAGGTTGAGGGACGTTCTTTTCTCTGCTTTCTCTTTGAATTGCATTTATTGTCAGGGTGTTCCTCTTATTGAAACGGCTAACTCCCTTTTGTCTAAGGATTGTATTATTGGTTTTTCATGTAGTTTCAACTAGAGTAACAAAAGTGAGAAGAGGTAATTTTATTTAAATGCGCCCTATATTCATCAAACATACCTTAGATGTCAATTTTCACTAGCTCATTTGATTGCCATGAGAATCTTGTATGTCTAGCACCCATTCTCTAAAACGCTAAATGTACTCCAAGAAATATTTTCTTAATTTTTCATCTTCACTTCTCAAGTCAATAAGAGTAATATTCTCTTAAGTATAAAAGAATTTTTCCTCGCACATCTTGCATATTTAGTTCCAAGATTCTATAAAACCAGAAGTAAGATTGACGTAACAAGTATAAGCCTTTTTAGTAAGGAACTTGGATAACGACTTTAGCTTCAAGTCACTATCTAATCCTGCTACTTTGAGGATCTCTATAAACTTCATGACATGTATCGAGCAACCCTAATCTTGCCATTGAATTGTTTGAACTAAAGGTTGGTGTAACCCTTAGGATGTGGCTTAGCAGTTAAATAGGGGGATAACACAATTTAAGGTCAAACGTTTCTTCTAGTTGAGCAACTTTTAAAAATCTTTTTCTATGACAAAGCCTTGAGTAATGGTTGATGGAATTGCTATAGTAGAGTTGCTAGATATGGAGAGATTAATTGTATTGGCATTTTTAACAGTTAGTGTACCAGTTGTGATTCTCCATTGTCTCCATTTTCATTTGTGTAGTTGGTTTGGTTAGTCATGTTGTCGCACAAGTTAAGCTTGAAAGGTTGTGATGATAAACGATATATGCAAGTTGGAAGATTGTCTCTATCATCCACTTATTGTTATCTTTCAACATTTGTATTCTCTCTTAGGAAGCCAAGAGCATTTTCATGAGGTCTTGGACATATGTGGGAACGAGTGTGTGTTGGTTGTAGGGAAAACTTTCCATATCTTTTAGTTGTGTAATTTTTTGATGATTTTTACTTAATGCAATCACTAAAGTATGAAGGGGTTCTAAGGAGAGAGGTAATTTTGCAATCAAATAAAATGACCATGTGGGAGGCAATAGAGAAGAAGACGACTAGAGCAGTCCTTAAAGTGTTAAGTGCTTGTCACAAGGCTTAGCTCCAATCATGCAATCACATTATTCACATTGAACGATTAGAGGTTTTCATTTATCAATAAGACATCAATGATAAAGGTTATAAGTCTATTGAATGAAGTCTATGAGATTAATATGCCGTGTAAAGGAATTGTAATGGGTTATAAGTTTGAGATCCCTATGCATCAAAATATAATCTCTAAATGTTTCTAGATGATGTATCATTGAGACTGGACATCAATGATGCTTAGAGACTGGTGCATTCTATGTTCCTTACTTGAGAAGTAAGCAACTGATCTCATAGGTTTAAGTATAGAGATATTTGGAACTAGAATGTAAGTGCTTGTTCCATGAACAAGTTCATTGAACATAACCCGACATGAGAAATGCATTTGGTATCTCGTTCTAGTGTCTATGCAAATATGTCTCATGTGTCAATCATGTAAATGCTTTTTAGATTTGAGACACCAAGTTGCCTTATATGTGGATAGCTATAAATTTTATCATATCTCTACGGATTCTACCAAAGATGCCAAAATAGGATATGGTTGGTTATAATATGAACCATGTGAAGGCCAATGAGTGGTTAAAAAAAGAATCATTATCCCAAGTGATTTAGGGGACATCTTAATAGTTATTGGTTGCTATTTGCTTGTTGAAGTCCTTGGATAAGGCAATTTGGAGATTATGAAAAAAAGTTTCATAAGTCACTATAAAGCTAATGATTTAACTTCAAAAATGAATATGGAGATCAATAAGAATAGACACTGTATCATGCTTTTATCATTTTCGATATATATGATGAGGGAATGAATTATACTGATAGTTTTGACACAAAAAGATTGTTAACTCTTTGACTCTCTTAACAATTGGGTGGCTATAATATATTGCTAGATGCCAATCTTAGTCTATAGAATCGAATTAATTAATTTAATAAAAATTATAATTCAATTTCATTACCAATATATTAGAAACCTAATGGGTCACACACAATAAGTTGTATTATGAATTAAATTGGGAGTGTGATAATTTAAGTTGGACTTAAAACATGCACTAGGTTTTTAACTTCTAAAAACTTAATTAAAATAGTTTAATTAAGTATAAAGCTAATATTATAATTAGTTATAATATTAAAGCCTTAATTGTAAACAAATAAAGTAAATTTAATTTAATTTTAATTTACAATGACTTAATTAAAAAAGTATAATTAAGTGTTGGACCAATATTATAAAGGGTTATAGTATTGAGGCCTTATTTGCAATTTAAAAACTTAATTAACTTAGATATAAATATCACTTTTTAGCTATTCCTCATAACATAAGTGAAACACACAAGTTAGGTTTTTTGAGTTATCAAAAAACTAACAAGAAAAGCCTAGCTGCACATTTTCTTAAGTGACTTGGAAAAATAGTTTTTCAACTTTGTAATTTGGATAAGAAGACTGTGATTGTGTGGAGAGGATAAGTCGTTGTCACCTTGCTAGCACAAAGGCATAGTTGAGAAAGCTCTCTTCTTGTGAAAGTTCAAGTGCAACCGCGTGTGAAACCGTTAGAAGCCAAGCATTTGAGTGGCTCGAGTTCTTTGCTTGCTTTGTGGTGTTCATGGGTTAGACAAGGAAGAGGTATCATCGTAATAGCCATATCATTTTGTAAAAGTAATCTTAGTTTTTCTTATTATCCATCTCTTCTGGTTTTGTTTGTATTAAAATTACTAAAGAGATCCATGGTAGGTGTGACATGTTTTTGTTATTCGTTTACAATTTTTTTGTTTCATTTTGCTGCGTTTAATCTGATCATACCATTCTTAACAGAAAATAGCTAAATAAAAGAGAAAGGAGCTTAAAGAAAGTTTGGGAGAAAGTATCCTAGATAGAGAGTCTATTAAATTTCTTGTTGTCCTTGATGAATTGTCAAATCTGCTATATATACTAAGTAAAAGTGGTTGCTTAGAATTAGTTATTGAAAAGAGTGTTTATTAGACGTCATGGGAAGAGTATGTTTAGGAAGAAAACGTTTATCATAGGAGGACACATTAGCCCACTATTTATATTTGTAACACGTTCATCATGGGAAGAACACATCAACCAACTTAAAATTATTGAGGTAGTGAGTGGATACTTAAGTGTAATGGCATAGTGGAGCTCAATGGTACTAAGAGTTTCTTGAGAATAGATAGAAAGGATAAACACTTTACTTCGTAGAAAAGTTAAAGAAAAACTTCTCAATTATTTCCAAACTTAAGTCATTAAGTCAAAATCACCAGAACATCTTAAGAATGAAATTAACATGTGAATCTTACAACTTGTTGCGGATTACTTTAATAGTTGTCCGCGTGATATAGTTGTTTTATGATTGTTTTCATTTTGCAAAATAACTTTTAAGAAAATAATAAATTAGTATCCAAAATTAAGTACTTACTATTTCTAAAATGGTTGTTACAATGTTTATACCAACCATAATTGTTATTGTTAATTTTGATTTGGGATGTTGTTGTATATAGTAAGGTTTGTTATACATATTATCTATAGATACAAGGTAGTTGTTGCTTGATGGACAAGAGGCATCGGGCATTTTAAGCCTAAAAAGTATGTAATTGATTTTTTAATCTTCACAAAAAAAAATACTCGAAATTATTGTGATAAAATCACGGAGCTAAAATAAAATGTTAAAAAAGAACATGGAACTCAAAAATAAAACCAACTAAAATGTAACAAATTTATAA
This sequence comes from Theobroma cacao, assembly GCF_000208745.1. Taxonomy (NCBI): domain Eukaryota; kingdom Viridiplantae; phylum Streptophyta; class Magnoliopsida; order Malvales; family Malvaceae; genus Theobroma; species Theobroma cacao. The sequence continues at coordinate 8,661,607 of NC_030857.1, read as the reverse complement.
AGAAACATATGTTAAACTTAAATAAAAATACATGTCTAATTTTATAATTACACAAAAATTTTCGAGTCGTGAAAGGAGATATGTTAACTTTATGGGTCCTCAAGGGAATATATTAAGCCTTAATTATTAAATTTAATAAAAAAGTTTCTCCACTCCAAAAAAAAAATAAAAAATAAAAAAACAAAGTTTCTAATTGAAGGGCACCGAGCAAAATCTTGAGGTGCCAACTCCTAAGGGTGAAGGAGAAGGACCAAAAATGGAGCAAAAACTGCTCAAAATCTTACAGAACTGCAAAACTATCAGACACCTAAATCAGTCCCATCTTCAGTTTCTCATCCACGGGTTACAAAATAACAGTTTCGTGTTACCCAAGCTTATCACTGTCTTTTCTCAACTTGATTCTCTCGATTACACCCTCAAAGTATTCAAAAACTCACAAAACCCAAATCTTATATCTTACAATACGATGATCAAATGCTTCATAGGCAAATCCCATAAAGCTACCCTGCATCTTTACAAGCAAATGAAAGCCTTGAAAATCACCCCAAATGGCTATACTTTCAGCTTTCTTTTGAGATGTTTTGAGTCATTTGAAGCTTTAAGAGATGGAATGATAATTCATGGTGATATTTTGAAGATGGGCCTTGGTTCCAGTGTCTTTGTTCAAAATATCCTTTTGGATTTTTACGCCAAATGTGGGAATTTGGGGTTTGCTTTGAGAGTGTTTGAAGAAATGCCTGATAGAGATGTGGTCTCGTGGAATTCGATGATTGGAGCTTACATGGCGCGTAGGGAGATTGAATCTGCAATTGGGTTGTTTGAGTTGATGCCGGAGAGAAATGCCGTCACGTGGAATTCTCTTCTTTCAGGTCTCTCCAGGGCGGAGAATATGAGTTTGGCTAGTTCAGTTTTTGAGAGAATGCCCGAAAGGAATGAGATTGCATGGAATTCCATGATTTCTGGATATTTAAAAATGGGTAATTTAGATGCTGCAAGGTCAATTTTTGATCAAATGCCTCAGAAAACTGTGGTCTCGTGGACAGCTTTGATATCAGGATATGTTACAATTGGTGATATTGAATCTGCCAGAAGTGTTTTTAATCAGATGCCTGTTAAGAATGTGGTTTCTTGGAATGCTATGATTGCAGGTTATGTTCATAGGCACATGTTTGATGAAGCTCTAAGTGTGTTTCAGGAAATGTTAGTTGATGGCAAGTACAAGCCTGATCAAACTACTTTGATCAGCGTGCTTTCGGCCTGTTCTCATTTGGGGTCACTCGAACATGGGAAGTGGATCGATTCCTATATTAAGAAAAATAAACTTGACTTGTCTGTTCCTTTGGGCAATGCCTTGATGGACATGTTTGCTAAATGTGGAGATGTGGAAAATGCAAATGCAATTTTTAATAAGATGGCTAATAAATGTATAATTACTTGGACATCAATGGTTTCTGGATTAGCTGTTAACGGCCAGTGTAGAGAAGCTTTAGATCTTTTTGATAGAATGTGTTTAGAAAAAATAAAACCTGATGATGTCATTTTTGTCACTGTCCTCTCAGCTTGCACTCATGGTGGGTTGGTAGAGGAGGGTAAAAGGGTATTTGATCAGATGGCCCTGCAGTTTGATATCAAACCACGAATTGAGCATTATGGATGCATGGTTGATCTTCTTGGTCGAGCGGGGAGGCTAGAGGAAGCTGTGAGATTTATAGAAAGCATGCATTTGAAGCCAAATGACATCATTTGGGCGAGCTTGCTAAGCTCTTGCCAGATTCATGGAAAGGGGGACATGTTGGAATCCATTACCAGAAAAATTCTGGATCAGCAGCCTTCAAATCCAGGATATTTAATGCTTCTCTCAAACTTGAGTGCATCAATGAGACGGTGGGCGGATTTTTCAAGCTTTCAGGTGGCAATGAGACAGCAGGGGATAGAAAAAGTTCCTGGTTGCAGTTCAATTCAAGTGGGAAACATAGTACATGAGTTTCTAGCCAAAGACACGAGGCATGAACAAAGAAAGGAGATATATGGCATTTTGTACAGTTTGAATGGACACTTGAAAGCAGTATTTGACTCTCCAATGAGCTGTGAGAATTTCAGAAATTTGATTACAGCATTTTGACCCTAGAAGATAGTTCACCGATGAGTGCTATTACAATTGCAGCATCCAATGTCTTGGATTCTACTAATAATTTGGGTTCTTTGGATATCTTTGTACAGCACTGATTAAGGCTTGATCAAGGGAGGAGAATGGTAGGGCTCAGAGCTTGTTTCAATAAAATTCTTTCTGAGTTTCTCCATGCTAACAAAATCGTATACTGTTGTTGCCCAGAGTTTAGCCGAAGGCAGAAGACTTGATTTGTTGTTCTAATGGATACATATTTATTCTGTAGAGCTGTCTTTGACACTTGATTACTAATGTGAAGGATTTGTTGCAGTGGTTATATGTGAGGTTGCTCAGAAAACACCTACTCCAAAAGACATTAAAAATTTGCTTCAAGCACCAAGGGAAAAAATAAGAAAAAAAATTTGCTTGAAGCACAAAATTGCAGTAGCCTGCATAGACCAATGAACAAGATATTGATAGAATAGGCAATGTTGTAGCCATTAATAAGGGAAGGATTTACGAGCAGTGATACAAAAAGGTCTCACAAGTCACAACAGTGTTCCACATCTTCTAAGACCTAATAGAGTGCGTTGTGGCTATTCGTAAGAAACCTTTTAGAGAAAGGTGTTAATGAAAGGTGACGAGCAGTGTTAATCTTCAATGCTAGGGTATGTAATTAAGGAAACCCTTCAATTTGTTACCTTTCCACAGTTAATTTTCAGATGCTGTAATGTTTAGTTGTCTCATTTTCATATGGATTCCAAACAAACACAACAAAGGAATCAAGCTTGATGTGATATATAAACCTCTGAACTCTTTTTGTCAGTTCTTTTAGATAGTTGGTTTCAAGCTCCCTGAAAGTGCATATTTTCGTCATGGTTTTGTCCTTTGAGCAATTTTCATCCAGCTACCCTTAGTTTCCTTTGCTGTACTTTGTCAATGGGACCTAAAATGGAAACATTCTCCTGTACTCCATAAACTAGAGTTGTTGCTTTTTTCTCACTCCCATTAGGTCCTTGTACATATACCTTTTTTTTCTCGTGAAGTCTATCAAGCCTCTATTCCTTTCATCCATATATTTTTGTACTGCTGTTGTGGTTTTTTGACGATACATTTCCCATCTTTCCTCTCTAGTTTTTAATGTTTCCATGGATGGCAGAATTAAAGTGCTTAATGGAACTGGTAGATTGTATCTTAAGCAAGGACATTTCCATGGTTACTAATAACTGGAATTTCAATTGACAAATATGGTTTAAAAACCACATTTGCCCCGGACTGCCTTTACAAGCAGTGTTAATCCACCCCCCACACCCCCCTTGAGTCTCATTGTATCAGTGTTAATGGAAAAAAAACAATTGTTTTTACTTATAGAAGCTCCTGTAGTCATCAGGAATGCTGGAGAAGTTTTGGTGAAATGGTAATCATAAGGACTTGGTGGTTGTCTAGGGCTTGCATTCAACTCGCAATGCACTGCAGAATCCTGTTGGCTCGAGCACATTCCTCATTTGATGATTTCGTGGTCCCTGGCTTGTATTCTAGGGCCTAGCGAATAATGATCTGTCTCTAATTTATATGGGAAATGACCTCTTACTGTTACAATTTGATATATAAAAACTAACAAAACTCTAAGGAAGTGAGGAAATCCTGTTGCGCTCTAGGTTTATATAATTTTATAATGGATCACACAAAGGTTCTCACGGTCTGGTGGCGTGTACAGCGGGGGTGTGCTCGAGTCATTTGAATTGGACATTTCACCTTGTACTGTTGAAGGCTTTATCTCTTTTGTGTACTCTGTTAAATTAAGAAACATGTCACCCTGGAATAAGAGATAAAATGCCCTACAAATGAAAGTGGAGGCTATTTCTTATCTTCCCTGCGTCCAGATGTAGCCAGATATAATTCTAATTCAGCCACAAACAACTATATGCATGGAGCAGAGTATGGAAGTACTAACACGCACAATGAATGGTAATTTAACCCCCAAATGTTTCCAGGATGAATGCCCTCAACAGATCAAGTGCGCTGGAGTAGGACTTGGCTCTAAGTCTTTTCATAGGGTCCAATAGAAGGTGACATGCACCGGCCACTGCTTTCAAAAAGGAAAAATATGTGGAATAGTTGAAATTTTAGACAAAATTACATTTGTCCTCTCGTGCTTACTTGTTAGATTGTAACTCCTCAACAGGGAAAGGCCAAGAAAAAGAGCAAGGGGGCTTCCTTTAACAGATAGTTATAGCATTTCCTAAACGAAAATCGCAAACAAGGAAGTTGCATGTTTGTCAAATCAAGGACAACCCAACCTGAGGTTAGTGGAGTTTATATCAATCATGCTTTAGGAATATATCTAGTCAATGATCGACGTTGTGATAGGATATTGGAAAACAAATACTATAATAGATGTGGCGTGATGTGATGTTCGTTCATTGAGTTACTTGTAACTGATGTTTCTTATCTCTGTTAATTTTCAACTAATCCTATTACCCAAATTTGGTTGCTGAATTTGTGCATGTTCGTTCTGTCTTGAAAAGGATCTAATTTGGGTCTGCTACAAAGGCATGGATTCCATCAATTTGTGTTTACTGTTTTGACCGTTCCCTTCTGTTGTCATTTTCATGTGCAGGATTGTAAGAAGAAGCGCAGAAGGTACCTTGTTTTGGTAAGTGCAGCGAACACTTGCATTGCTTTTTGTCCCATGGATAAAATATGAACATGACATGTGTCCTCTGGAATATACAAATCTGCAAAACTGATAAAACTTTCGGTGATAATGAAAGTGGCGATATAGAGGAGGCAAGCGTTTTTGCAGGTAGAGGTTGGCATCTTGTCCCAATTTTTTGTTTCCCCCCTTTTGTTCTATTCACTTCATCATTTCATATGGTATTGAATTGACATCTTTGGAGGTTCTAGAATTCAAATGTGGGTTTTCTTCTCTTTTTCCTCTTCAAAAGTTTGGGTTACAAAAGGCAGTTCACCATGTGTCAACTTCACGTTCTTATAGAATGTCTAAAGCAATTTGATGCTAAAACACGGTGGGGATATGTTGACCAAATTTATATAGAACTCTCTGAAATGACATTCTGGAAACTAAGCCATACCCAATGCTCAACTTTCAATAAAGAGGTTAAGAGTGGAAGCAATTTCTGAAAATTTTGCTCTGTCAATGGAAGAAAACCGAAAGAAATTGTTTAAGCTATCTTGGCTGGCCAAATAAGGCACTTCAGATAAAGTTGATGTACCAGAAAGTGCAGAATTTGAGAGAATAGGCCATTGTTCTATAAATTCTAATCACCATTTCGATCTTTTCTTGTTCCTGCAGTAAATTTTCCGGGGAATGATGGTTTAATTTTTTTTTTAACTACGTTCCATGGACATTGTGCAGAAATGGGCAAACTCATCAGTCCTTCATTTTACATTATACCAATTGTTATGAGAAGCCTTTCTTCCTTGTAAATCTTGCAGCATTAAGGAAATCAATCACGAAAATTGTGACCAAAAAGAAGAAGAAAGAAATGAGTCATAAAGACCAAACAAAGAAACAAAAATCTAGATCATTCAGGTAATAATCAGTTGATGAACTTCATCCAAGATCCTTGGAAGTTAGGAGTGCACCAGGCATAAAGGGATTAGTGGCTTGAAAACCTAAGAATTGATTTAACTACTTCTGAAAGTTCTCCTGACCTTTTATGTTGCTTTAAAGTTTAACGACCTTTTCTAATTAGTGAGTGATTCTCTTTATAACAACAAAAAGGAGAAAAGAGAAGGCAAAGATTTAATAATTCCCCAGCTGCTGCAACCCTTTCTTTTTCTAGGTGAAAATTGCTTCTATCATTAAAAAAAATATATTATTTGAAAACAAAGGTTACTATCCTACCCCTCTGCTATTTTCTAGGGCCATGTGGAATAATGATCCCCTGTCCTGATCAAATCAGAACTACTATAAGATTACCATTTTGAGTCTTTGGAGCTTTAACCATAGTTTAACAACCCAAATTTCAATACAATAAAAAAAAGAAAAAAAAGAAGAGCAAAGCAAAACCTTCCATGCACTGCAATGGAGAACTTAAATAACTGGTCATCCAATTTTAACTCTCCATTTGTTAATTACTATAATTATCATGGATATTTCTATTTGGTTTTTTTCTTTTTTGTCGATGCAGGACCCTCCCCAATGATTCACAAAGGAAGGTAGCAAATTAAAGGATCAAACTTACGTGATTCAGTTGAATACTACCCAGATATAACTTCCCAATATTTTGCATTGAAACTTCAGGTAGTTACATTCAAGAAGATGGTACTCAGCATACTTAGGCAGCAATGGTTTCTTCCAACTCAGAGAAGTTAACATGAAACCAACGCAACTGTTACTGCCTGATCGTTCCGGTCAACTCTATTCTAAGTGCAATAACAGCCACATATATTATCATCAGATCTCCTTGTCGATTCTCTGATACATGTCAGTCCTAAATTTCAAAATACAGCAGCAAGTGCAATTAATATAAGCATATCAGGTTCTATGAACTTTCTATACATATTGCTGCTGTGAGCGTTGATGTAATTTATTTTGCCATAAAAGAAGAGAGAAGAAACGTGCCGATTGGGCTTTGTATTTCAAGTGTGAACTGGTTATATTAATGCAGACTTACCCTGGTTCACAGGGTACTAACAGACAACCAAATGAAACAAATAAAAGAAAAGAAAAAGCTCATTAATACTACGTCCAGTACTTGCATTTCTACTCCATTAATAAGTAGAATACTTGGGATGCTACTAGCCATGAATTTCACACTGTCCCTGTCCACTATTAGAATTATAAATGCATGGAGTTTTCGATTTCCTTGTGTGGCTAAACCTTTGCTTAGATACTCCAAGGAATGAAAATTTGCGTGTGGCGGTCTGTCAACCATTAAGCACTTTGGAAGGAGTCCCTCCTTGAAGGGCAATGTAGCCTACAATACAAGCAACCAATTATAATACCATAATCAATTGTGATGGGTCTTAATCTGATCCAGGCTTGATTTTGAGCTAGAATGGTCCCCCTCATGAAATTCGTAGGGTCTTTTCTTTCATATTTTATTATATTCTCTGTGGCTAGCTAGTTTTCTTCTGCCCGTGATCTACATGAATTCATGATACAGGTTTCATCATGTATGAAAGCTGACAAAACATTGACAGTTTTCTACTCCAATAAACAAATCCAAAATCACATTTCTTCAGTTTATAAATAGTTTCCGGTTTCTGGTTTTCATTCAAAGAAAAGAATAACATATGAATAGAAAATAACATTCATGTTCTGCTCATTTATAATTCACATTGACTTGAGGTTGATACTTGGTATATATCTGGTTAAAGCATTAGCGGAGGCATCTGGTTGCTGGAACATGAACCCAAGCCAGAGGCGGCGGGGCCTGCCAATTTTACATTTTTTATAATTTAGTTTTATATTTTTGCAATTTTATAATTTCACCCTTATAAAATTTTTAAAGTTTTTTAATATATTTTTACTTTTTTGAAAGTTTTTAATTTTGTTTCAACAAAATTTTTTTTTGGTGAGATCAATGTCCACAACAATTTTTTCAATAATTAATTTTAATAAGATTAAAATAAAACTTATTGTAATAGAATTATTCTCAAACCTCATTTCTCCAAAACTTCACAACCACCATTTTTTGTTCCCTTTTCTTTTTACCAAATATTGTAAAAATAAAAAAAATTATTTTTTTATAGTTTTTTGCTTGCCAACATTCTCTGTGTAGAAGACCTTTAGTTAGTAACTCAATTTTATGTTATAATAACTGATAAATTTGGTTTATTTACTTAGTTTATTTTTAATATTTTTAAATTTAATTTTTTTTTAATTTAATAATTTTTATTTGTAATTTTGATTTAGGATTTACCATTTTAGTCATTTTCTTGTTGATAGTAATAAAATGAGGATTTGATTAAGCACCTAAAGTTAGCTATTATTTATTTATTTAGGGATTGCTTGATTGCTTTCCTACAAATTTTTTGTGCTTTTTTGTGTAGATTTTTGTGAACAATTAAGTTTTTTATTTGGAATTGATTTTTCATTGAATTGTTTATTGATATTGTATTTAAATTTTATGATTAATTTTAGGGAATTGCTTCCCCATTGAATTGTTTATTGATAGCCTTAATATTTTTTAGGAGCTTACTTCCCCTTTAGATTTTTATTATTATATTTGTTAATTTTTGTTTATTGTTAAGTTTATTTAGAAATTGAGTTTATTATCATTATTATATTATTTATGATTATACTAGTTAATTCTTTTAAATAAATTATTAAGATTGATTTTTTTGAATAATTTTTAGAATTTATTTATATAATTTTCATATAAATATTTTTCATCTAAGTTGCTTTACATTTTCGTCAAATATTGAACTTCTAGTATGAATGTTTTATAAACATTATCTTTAACTTATCGTCCCTTAAAATGCAAAATTCTGACTCTGGCCCAACTGCTTTGGTTTCACCTTGTATGAACTACTTTCGCATAGCAAGGTGGACAAAAATGAAACTTTAATCATTGGGATCAACACAAGTAGGTATACATATAAATTTGGAAAAGCCGAAAAGGCACTGTTGCGCTGGCTTAAATATACGCTGTTGATGGTTTTTAGCACTTTTTTTGATCCCCATGCCATATTATTCCAAAAGAATTTGGCTATGATTCTAATAATGATCATAAAATTGTAAGACTATAAACAAACATAAATATACTAGTGATTTATCACTATCTCTATGTAGTTTTCTTTGCAGAAATAGCTATTCTATTTTGTACTTTTGCCTGGGCAGTTGGATCTCTGAGAATTGCACAAGGTTGGGTTGACCGACCCTAGGGCAAGAGAAGCAAAATTTTGCACTAAACCAAACTCTTGTTCCGCTTGGCAGTTTGTACTTCCTCACTGCCCTGTGCCTACTAGTGTTGGGTCTACGTCCTTAAAAAATGGTAAGTTAAATAGTGACTAGGTCATGAATCGACAATCATGGTTGGGCAAGCGAACATTACAAGACATTGATTGCAACACGATTTCATGGGACCCGCCCTTCACAACCTCATGTTTTTGCAACAAGTGGAAGATGCTTCTAGGCTTTGGGACACCCTATGATGCGCCACCTCCACGTCCCTATTGAAATGTTACTTTTTCTGCTCCTTGATTTTGTATACTTGATGGCATTTTAACATCTCAAACTACTGCTTGCATGGTAGAGATACAAAGCTGAGTTTGACACCTGATGGGAATTCATTTGCACAACTACACTCAAACTTATACTTTCAAGCAGACCAAATAAATGGCGGTATTAATTGCAACTCGTGGCTAAGGTCATTTGATTTAGAACAAGAAATTAACAAGAAAGTGGAAGGTGACAATTCTTAGCTTTGAAAAGCGTGTGAAAATTATGGTGTAGATTCACATTTTTTCCGTGGAGGTAATTATGTTCGTGCTTACTACCAGCCATGCATGTATTGGCCATGGTTCTGTCTCGATCAATCAGACTTTTATGATGACATGAATGACACTAACAGGCTAACTAGGAAAGATACACATTAATGATTTCTTCAATAGACAATGATTTTAATCTACTAATAAATTTTTTACATATAGGGGTACCAATCTGTCTGTTTTTGGATTTAGTATCGACAAGATTGTGAACTGAGACAGGCTGGGTGAAGTGCAAAGAACCTTTTTATTGATGATTACCAGCACATTGCATCACTGTCTATATGTATCGATATTATATTCTTTGTATTCTACATTAAAGAGTAAATTAAACATGGCAACATTGTCTTGCGTACTAGCTAGTTCAAATGGTGTAATAGCCAAGTCAAACTGTTCGGAAGTGGCTTGTTTTCGGGTTAGTGGTATTCAACTTTGACCTTGGTTTGAAGTTCAAGAAGCCAACTAAATGTCGTATGGAGAATGGCCAAGTTTAGGCCATTGTAGGAAACTTTTTTTTCTAAACAAGATGTAAAGGGGATTCTTATGGTAGAGAAAGAAAGCGTTGCAAATAAGTAAAGAATGCGTTGGAGGCGACGGAGAAGAAGATCAGAACAGTTCCTGAAGTACTAGGTGTCATGATAGGTGAAAGATTATAAGAAGAGAATTATGGAGTAAAAGAGAATTAAAGGAGGAGTTTACAGAGAGAAGTTCTAGAAGGGAATGTGTTAACTCCGGGCGGAAGAGCCTCCAAATGAATTGTGAAGGTTCTATATATAGTGTCAGAAGTAGAACTACTCAAGAGGGCTTTAATGTACGTAATGAATAATATTATTAAGAAGACCTTTAATGTTAAATAACCATTATTGAGAGTTAATATCGAATAACGGTTAAAAACTTATTATGTGACCATTGAAATAATTATATGTAATAAGATTTGTTTATGAGTAAAAGGAAATAGAGAAGAGATATACATGAAAAGTTATATGAGAATAAGTTAAGAGAAAAAAGTGTATGTGAACATGTATAAAGGAAAAAAGTGTACGTGAATAGGTATGTGAGAATAAGGTAAAAAGGAAAAACACTCGTACTTCAAGAAAAGGTTAAGAGGAAGACTTCTTAACTACCTCCACATCTAAGCTACCAAGTCAAACTCTCCAAAACATCCCAAGATGAAATTAACTCTTGAACTTTGCTACTTAGTCCAAGTTGCTTTATTACTATTCATGTGAAGTGCTTATTCTGTGCGAAATAGTTGTTCCAAATGAAGTAGTACTTTAATTGTTCCAAATGAAGTAATACTTTACTTGTTCTAATTGTTCTGCATGAAATAGTTTTTCACTTGCTCTTGTTGTTCTGTGTAAAGTAATGCCTCACTTGCTTTAGTGGTTTTGTGTGAAGTAGTACTTCACTTGTTCTCATTATTCTTTATATAGCACCATGTTGTAAAACAATTCTTTAAAAGAATAAGTAGTAACTAAAATCTACTATCTACATTTTGCTCCCTGCATAAAAATTTTTTTAAAAAAATAATCTTTATGTATTAATTTAAGGAAAAGGTTTATTTTATACCATAACTCATTATCCTGTAACACCTTAGGCAACACACAGTAACACTTTAACCAGTAATGCCTTAGGTAGTAACATGTTACTGTCTTGTATAAAATGTGATGTCAATATCTTGTGTAATATTTGTTTGATTATGTAATAATACACTTTTCATATAAAATAAGACTTTTAATATACAAATCATAACAGGAAAGTTAATCTTTTTTATAAAAATCTTGATTTTATGTGGCCTATAAATATGAAGTTACTATGAATAATTTTCTTCATTTAAATTCAAAGTAAAACAAAATTCTAAGCAAAGCAAAATTTAGAGCAAGAGCAAGGTCGGTTCATCGAATCCTTTTTTTTTAGCAAGTAAGTTTTTCTTTCTTCTCATTGAAATTTCTTACTTGTATTTTATTTTATTTTCAAAAAATTGTATTTTTCTTGCTTGTTGCCCCAGCATGAATTTTTTTTAAATTGAAGTATGAGAAAAGAAAATTTTCATGTAAGAGTTGAAGGTTTTTTTTTTTGATTGAAAGAGATTTATATATATAAATATATATAAATATATATATATATGTTCAAATAGATAAACAAATTGTTTGATTTCAAAAGACGCAACAAAAAGAAATAACAAGAAAAAAAACAAAAAATTAATTATATATAATTGTTTGATTGCAAGGTATGTCTCATGAAAATTGATTATAAGCTATTTAGAAAAAAACAACCACCAATGTACTAAATGCATGTTAAATGTAGATAGACTTGTTAAAAATGCTCTGAAATTGTTTATGCCTTCATGAATATGATGTTAGACTAAAAAATAAAAGAAAAAAAATTGATCCAATAATGCAAAACAAGGAAACTTTAAGATTGCCTCTCGGAATAGTGTACTGACATGCTTGTGGAAAGAAATAGTGGATTTTGCTGAATGTATTATAGGATTGTTGCTTTAGATTTAAGGTAGGGGGTGGCAGCTTACACGTAGAAAAGACACTAATTGGCTAGAAATTCTAGCTTTGGAATTTGTGCGAGAGAATTTCTTTTTTGTTTTGAAGTTCCTTTTTATTTTGAAGCTTGCGGCACATAGTTTTGAAGCTCACAACATATTTGCTCTTGAGTTCATGGCATATTATTATTATTATTATTATTATAAGAGAGTTGTAAGTATGTAGTATATATATATAAATATATATTATTTTATTATTTATTTTATATAATAATAATAATAATGAAAACGTTAAATTTTGATTAGTTTTGTTGTTTTATTTTATTGTTGTGTTTTCATGCTTTAACAAATAAATGAAAAATTATTACTTAATTATACTTATCTTTTTTTCCATGATCGTGTTTGTAAGCTTCTTTTTCTATCTTCCTTTATGCTTGGGATGTGTTTCCTTTCAAAGATCCATTACAGTTAGCTTGAAAGGGCTGCAACAAGGAAAAAGATCATTGCACATAAAAGGAAGAATAATGATTCTGAAGTAATTCCTATCAAGAAAATTAAAGTAAGAAAGAGTGATGAAGTTTTTCCTGTTCTTGAAAACTAGGAAAATGAAATTATTAGAGAAAAAGAAGAAGATCGTTTTGGGAAGAAGTTCGTGCGAGACAGGTTGACGAACATCCCTTTGAGCATGTTGGATATGATTGGAATTGTCTATGCTTAGAAGCACCTCCTCATAAAAGAAGTGGTATTTCAGGACTATTCATTCTGAAGTTTAGGTTTGAGCGTGCTGAATTTTTACTTTCTACGACTAAGCTAGGCTCCAATTCTCAATTTATTCATGGTTGGGATGAGTGGGTAAATAAAGTGTTGAAGAATTCTACTTATGTTAAACTTCTCTCATTTGCTGGAATACATGGTGATGTACGTGTCACTTCCAAGCTCAATATTCGTAGAAAGAAAAGGATGAATGTATGGCGTGTTATTCTTATCAAGTAGAGTATTTTTTCTCATACTATGATTATAACATGGAGAGAATTTACTTTCACTTTGGAAGATGTGTGTGTTATCTTAGAACTTCCTTGTATAGGGAAGCATAATTTTCACTCTATCAAGCTTTCTTAAAAAGAGGTATGTTTTCGAGATTTTTTCTTTGATCTACTCAAGAGTTTTAGTAAAACTTTGAAGGTTGCACGATTCTCTAATTGGATTGGAGTTTTTTTTTTTTTATAAAAAGTTCAATGCTAAGGGAATTGAAATTGATTCTCTTGAGTATCTAAACCATGAGCATGAGCTAGTGGTTTTAATAATCTTTTGGTTGGCACCACATATACTCTCAAGGTGTCCAGATGATGGTATATCTTCAACAGCTGTTCCTTTAGCAATAAAAATTGTCAAGGGAGTATGTTTTCCTCTTACTCCACTATATTTAGGTTTTCTATATAAAAGACTAGACTTGTACCAACTCAAAACTGTCAAGTTAGTTGGGCGTTATAAAGTTTTGACTTATGTAAATGCTACTTTCATTCAAATGTGCTTACGAGAAAGGTTTAGTACTTGCTCTTCTATGCCTAATGCATATCCTTTTGCATCTTTTTCCATGAATAACCCTTTATCCAAGAGCAATTATAGAGCTTGGACATGGCATGATTGACTCTTGAGAGGTAATGTTATTGAAATGATGGATGTGACAAAAGAATTCAATCCCAGACCTTATGTGTAACCCATAAATGGATTTTGTGATCTTGGAATTTATTATGATCGCCACCTTTTTCATATTGGAAGAATAATTTTGCAAGGTCTTAACTTTTGTCTATGGGTTCACAGTTCCTAATTGCCTTCTATGATTGAGAATTACAGTTCAAGTGGAGATAGATATTTTCTTTTTGTCAAAGTATATTCTCTTTATAGAGTGGCATGCCAATTTGAGTTTAACCAACCAGCTCCTCCTGACTCTTCTTCATCTACTAGTTTTTTTTTTCTTTTGTTTCTTCATTTCTTATGGTAGGACTTCAACTCTGTTTAGATAAACTTAATAGTTGTACTGTCCTAGTTTTTGATAGAGTTGGTATCCACACTTCTAAATGGTTTGTTTATTGGAGGGAATGTCTTGAAGAATGGAGATATTTTATTGTTCCTTAATTAATCCCAAAGCTTGTCTCTACACTCTTCTTGTAATTAACACCGATGTATCATTGCGTTGGATTTTTTTCAAAAAGAAAGAAATGTAAATGAAGAAAAAATGTGCTCTTCACGCTCTTATGCATCAAACAAAACATGTGCATCGAAAAGTAAGTTCATCATTTGCTTATTTTTTATTTCCTCATTGTTTTTGTAGAGAGAAACAACTACGAGAGTAAAATTTAATTAGGTTGAAAAGGAAAAGACTTTTGAAGTTGAGATTGAGGAAGAATCATGTGACTTTGAACATAATGATAAAATAGATGATGAGTCTATTGATGTTGTTGAAGTTGAAGTTGAGGGTGTTGCTACTTTTCTTAGAATACTAAGTGTATTGACAGACCCTTTTGATGATTCCATTGATTTGGATGCTCTATTCCCCTTTCACATTCAAAGTTCCAATATAAACTAGGTAGGAACAATATTAAAATATTACTTCAGTTGATGTTGTGTCATTTTTTTTGAAACTAAGATTATTCTTGCACCATAGGTTACTCAAGCTGAGATTATTCCTGATACTGAGGTTATTCTTGTTGTTGAGGTTGTTCTTCATGTTAGAGTTGACGCTGGAGTTATTCTTGATGTTGTCATCGATAATGTGGGAGCAACTTCGAATATTGAGGTTGTTGATGATGTTGGAGTTATTACTGATGATGCTAGAGTTACTCCAATTAATTCTTGTGCTTCTTCCTCTCTAGTGCCAGAACAGAAAGATGCCAATAGTGTTTCTGGCACTCAAGTAGCACGGACTGAACATAGTGATAGGAAAGTCGACTTCCATGGTTTTCAAATTTCATTAGACTACGTGGAATACTTGAAACATATTTTCAGTATAGAGGGGGAATTTTGGAGTACCTCCTTTTTGAAGAACATGGATGTCATTTGTTTAATCATGGAAGTGTTGGGTAGAGCTTTAATGATTTCCCATGCTCCATTAATGAATACTTCACCAAAGAAATTGCAATTGATGTTATAGGATTTTGACAATGCTTGTAATATTGGATTCAAACTTCAATGTGTCAATGATTATAGATCTAGAGTCAAAGCTTTTTTCAACAAGTTTTCCTTGGAAAAAGAGTTAGAAGACATTGCAACAAAGATAGCTTCACTGAGAAAATGTGAAGCTGAAGTATAAGAACAATTAGATGTCTTTGCCAATATTAAGAATGGTAACTTTTCTCTATGGAGTATGTAGTTGGCTAAGCTTTTGCTTCTCTTTTTCTTTTTGAAAGCTCATTTGAGCTAGTACTTTGCTATTAATATCTCGTATCTCTTTTTTTTTTGCAATAATAATAATAATAATATCATATGCATGTTACATACTTATTCACATTTCGCATTATTGTATGTGACCAAAAAGGAACTCTCAACTTTACATTAAGGAGATTAACTCTAGCTTGACATGAAGAAGATTAATTCAACCTTTAAAATAAGTAAGTGTAAGAGCTGTGGCCAATTTGTGAGTAATAGGCTATGGCCAAGAAATGAGCGATAAAGCTTGAGGCTAATAGCATAACATCATTACAGCCAAATTATGAGCAACAAAGCTAGTGGTTGGAATATGAATGATAAATTATAGTCAAAGAATGAGTGATAACGCTTGCAACCAATAGAAAAATATCATTGTAGCCAAAATATGAGCTATAAAGCTTGTAGTTGAAGTAAGATTGATGAACTATGGTCAAAGAATGAGCGATAAAGCTTGCAACTAATAGTATAATATAATTACAGCTAAAATATAAGCGATAAAGCTAGTGGTTGAATATGATTTTTTTTATAATTAAATTGCAATTCATAAAGCAATGAAGAGTCAAAGTCATAGAAATATCATACATGAGTGGGAAACGAGTTGTTTTGGACCTTGTTGTTCTCAATCAATCATTCTCCTACTAGCATCTTCTTGTGAAATTTTCTATGCAAGCCTCTATATTCAATAAGTGATAGTGGAATTGACCATATCTTCAAGTAACACAGAGTTTTTCCTAATAAGCGTTTACCTAATGCAATAACTCCTCCCTAGTGGAGTCGCCAAAATATAAAAGGGGTTCTTATGATAGGGAGAAAAAGCATTGCAAACAAGGATGCGTCGGGGGTGGTAAAAAAGAAGACTGGAGTAGTTCTCAAAGTACTAAGTGTCGTGACAGGTAGAAAACAATAAGAAAAGAATTATGGAGTAAATGAGAATTAAAGGAGAAATTTAGAGAGAGATGCTCCGAAGGCGAATGTGTTAGCTCCAAACAAAAGAGCCCCTAAATGAATTGTGAGGTTTTATATATAATGTCAGAAGTAGCGGTTACTCAAGAAGGTTTTAATGTATGCAATGAATAATATTATTAGGAAGAGCTTTAATGTTAGGTAACCATTATTGATAGTTAATATTGAGTAATGGTAAGAAACTTATTATGTGATCGTTGAAGTAATTAGATGTAATAAGACTTGTTCTTGAGTAGAAAGTAATAAAGAATAGGCATACTGAAAGTTTATATGAGAACAAGTTAAGAGAAAAAGGTGTACATTAACAAGCATAAAAAAAGAGGGTGTACGTGGACAGGTACATGAGAGCAAGGTAAGAAAGAAAAAAACCCGTATTTTAGGAAAAGATTAAAAAGAAAATCTCTTAACTATTTTCATATCTGAGTCACCAAGCCAAACTCTCCAAACCATCTCAAGATGAAAGTAACTCTTAAACCTTACCACTTATTCCGAGTTGTTTCATTGCTATTCATGTGAAGTGCTTATTCTGTGCAAAGTAGTTGTTTTGCATGATCTAATACTTTGCTTGTTCTAGTTGTTCTGTATGAAATAGTGTTTCACTTACTTTAATTGTTCTGTTTGAAGTAGTGTTTCACTTACTCTAGTGACTTTGTGTGAAGTAATACTTCACTTGTTCTCATTATTCTTTGTATAACACTACGTTGTAAAACAATGTTTTAATAGAATAAGTTGTAACCAAAATCTACTACCTAGACAAGACAAACCCAATATTGTAGATCTAACTTGTAAGCTTTTGGCTTGATAGATAATCAATTCCATTTTAAGTTTGTATGTTAAATTTGATTAACATGACATCCATATATGTTCAAAATGATCTAGCTAAACTTCAGTAAATCAAAGTAAGAAACAACTCTTTGTTTGAACTTCACCAGCTAATGATTCAACATTGGTATATCCATCATACCCGAGTTCAAGCTGCAGATTTTTATTTCTTGTCACCAAGCGAAACTCTATAAAACAAGCTCAAAATCTATTAAAAAAAAATGAAGAAAAGGTTTTTGTTATGCTGTAATGGGATGGTGGAGTTAATTGGGGCAATACCCTTCACAAAAATCAACATCATGACAAGTTCAAAAGAATATTTGAGGCAGTCAAGCTAAAACACAGATCAATATTCCGGTTGGCTTAGTTCATTGGCAGTTACAATTCTTTTTGAGGAATCTACAATTCTAATTCAAATATGTGTTTGTGTTGATCTAGAGAGCTGGTTGTTGCCATGTAAATTAAACTCACGGGACGAGTGAAAAAAAAAAAATTGCAGGTCTGCTTTTAGGAGTCCCAAGCCACCACACTGGAGGCTTTAATTGGTTGGTTTTAGCGGTTGTGTAGTATTGAGGAGTGTTGCTGTATCCATGCTAACGGCTACCTAAAAATAGTTCGAGGACATTTTCCAAGACCCATTCAGGTCCAACCAAAGTAGCTCTTTACTGACATTGAGATTTTCTTCTACTGACACAGAGGCAAAATTATGAAAATAATCACTTTAGCATTTCCCAATTAAAATTATAAACTTTAAAACCAGCGGCGAGAGGTTACCTTCCCCTGTAGGCCTTCCCTCTGACGCAATTAGAAAATCTCCATAGAAAACTATTTATGGCAATAATTAAGCTTTAATTATTGGTATGGGCTAATATAACAGGAATAGGATGCTATTTATGTGCACATATGCTGAATAGCCACACCCTTTGGGATCAGTCCTAATGGAGAAAAATGGAAACAAAATTTGATTTAGACTAGACTAGACTAGAGTTTGATCATATATATGAAAGGAGAGATCGAGAAGCAAACAATTAATTGTCTTCCACATCTTTAAAAATTAAAAGTAGGCTGTAGTGCGTTTTAATGGCAAAAACAGATACTTTGAACATCTTTCCAGGCTCAGGAAAAGGAAGAAAAAAGAAAGGTCCAAGGTGCTCTGCCTCACCTTAATTGGTACACAAAATGGTTCAACTCTATCATCTAGTTTAACACTTCGCAAGTAATTTGTCCATTTTGACCCTTTGGACCTCCATCCATTAGCCATTGCCCATCGGCAGTCTTAAATCAAATCTTACAGTCCAAGTAAAATATAAAAAAATATATAATCAAATCATATCTAAATTTTACATTTAAGTATTTAGTTTATTAGTTGGCGCATAATTTCCTTATCTAAAGAGAATGGTTTAAATCTCTCCTCCCCTAATTATAAAAAAAATCGTACCTAAATTTTCATATAAACCATTATTCTTTTATTTGGTATAATTAAATTCTTGTATTATTATTTTGTTTCATTAAAATCCAACTTGGATGAAATTGTTGGTCTCCTTAATCGGGCTAACTTATGCTTACATGGATACAAAATTAGCTAAGGTTGACCTAGACAGATTCATGTTAGGTAGCATGCCATGTTTAAATTTACAAGAAGAAAATTTTGAAAAATAATGAACCATGGCTAATTAATGAATTAATTAATTAAAGAAATGATTAAAAATCACTTCTAAAAATGGAAAAATCCAATAAACGAGAATTTTGGTATAGTTTGACTTTTTTTTTGTTTTTTGATATTATGTGTAACATATACAATGTCGACTTTTGACCTAACTGGTCACATTTTTGGTTATGATCTGCTTAAAGGTAGGTATTAATTCAAAAGGTTGTCCAAGGAAGAATTGGAAGAAATTAAACAAAAATAAAATAATAAGGGCCTCCTAATTTGTGTCTTAATGTAATTAGTCAAGAAAATTATCATCTTGGTTTTGAGAGGTTTTGGAATTTTTCCTCTAAGAATATGTCATCTCTTCATAAAATTGGTCGATTGATTCTTCCATATATAGGTACCTTTGACTTCCCTGTAGGAAAGAAACGGGTAAACCAAAAAGGCAAACCAAAACTAATTAAAAAGGTTTTAATTACAAATTATTAATGTATAATAGAGTGCCAATAAATCACATTTTGCTATCTCATTAGAAATTTTTAAAATTTTTAATTGATAAATGTTAAATTTGATGGAAATAACTAACTGTATTTACTAACAGTGTATACAGTTATGCATCAAATATAAACTCTTTAATTTCATATCTATAATAAATTTGGAGACCTAAATCAAATATACCTAAGTAATTACTGGTTAATTAAGTTTGAGGATTCAAAATGAAATAATTAATATGGTAGCCAAATTCGAGTTATGAAATAATTAAGCTAAATCAATTTGCAAACTTCCATCAATTCTATTTAGTCAAAATACCCACTAAGTTCCTGTATTCATATATTTTGTTTAATTTAATCCTTATACTCAAAATCAAAGCAATTTAGTTTTTTAAATTTTGAGAATTGCTTCAATTTAATCCTTTTCTCTAACGATATCTAATTTTATCATTAAAAAATATGACGTCAGTGCTGACATGGTACATTTTGATGACTTGACATCGATGTGATGACGTGGTAGTACCACGTAGCTCTAACATGAAAACATGGCAATGCTAACGTATCGATGCCACGTGGCAAATCAAAAAATTAAAAAAACAAATTGTGCCACGTCATAAGAGTTAAATTGAACTAAAATATATAGCACAGGGATTAAATCGAACAAAATTGAGATGTTAAGGGACTAAATTGAAAATTACAAATATTTAAGTAGATGATAGATGTACTTATTAATAAGCCAAACATTTAAGTGTAAAAGATTTATGGTATTAAAATATATATTTTCTTGATTATTTGATTTTAAAATATGTACATTAATTTATTTTCTTTGCAAAAATTAAGTTTGATTTCTCCTTTTATAAAAAAAATTTTAGAAAAACTTTCATACTTAAAATCAAATTTAGATGAATAATTTGCATTATGTTGGAATAACATAATATAAAAAGACTAAATAAATTCTTTTTTTCTATTTATAATTGTATCAAATTTGAAATTTATTTGACTTAGTTTTTAATTTGAATTGAACTCAAACTAGCAAAATAAGTTTATTTAGCTTTTTCTTTTAAAAAAATAAAAAAGGGAGATATGGAGCAAGCGATGATCAACAAAATAGTTCCTCGTTCTAACTTATTTAATTTGGACATGACAAACCTTTTATTGCACCCATAGAATTTGAGCTACTCCACCCCTTCAAATTTTTATTTATTTTTTATGTTTTTATTTTTTTAATATTTCAGGTTATATTTTTTGGGTTGAAATTTGCTGGATTAAAGATTATATTTATGGCTGATAGAGTTAAATATAATTTTAAATATTTGTACCATTTTATTTTGTATTTATTAATTTTTTGTAGATCCATATTAATAATTTAAATTTAAATTTAACAGAATTTGATTATGGTATTTAAACTTTAATAAAATCGTTTTATAAGAAATTTTGAGTAAATTTAAATAAAAGGTAAATTGGATAGAGGTCGAATAATTGCAAAAGAATGGGTATTTGTAAATTGTGAAAGTTGCAACTAAATCAACCGATTTTGCTAATTTGAGTTCAGCTCAAATTAAGAACTAAGTCAATTAAATTTAAAATTTTTATGCTATTATAAATAGAAGAAAAAATATTTATTTAGTCTTTTTATATTATTTTATTTCAACATGATGTAAGTTATTCATCTAAATTTGACTTTAGGTATAAATTTTTTTTCAAATTTCTTTTTATAAAAGGAGAATTCAAATTTAATTTTTGCAAAGAAAGTAAATTAATGTACATATTCTATAATCAAATAATTAAGAAAATATTTATATATTTTTTTAATATCATAAATCTTTTACACTTAAATATTTGACTTATTAATAAGTATATCTATCATCTACTTGAGTATTTGTATTTTTTAAATATTTTTTCAATTTAATCCCTCAACATTTTAATTTTGTTCAATTTAATTCCTGTATTATATATTTTGATTCAATTTAGTTCATAGGACGTGGCACAAAATTTTTTTGGAAAAATTTTGATCTTTCACGTGACACCACACGTCAACATGTTAGTGCCATGTCAGTATTACCACGCCATCATATCAATGCCACGTGGCACTGTCACATCATCACGTCGGTGCCACGTTCCATGCCATGTCATCATGTTAGTATCATATCATCAAAATATGTTATGTCAGTGCTGACGTCATCCTTTTTAAAGGTAAAATTAGATGTCGTTAAAGAGAGAGATTAAATTGAAGTAATTCTCAAAATTAAAGAATTAAATTGCTTTGATTTTGAATATATGGACTAAATTGAACAAAATACATAAGTACATGGACTTGATATGTATTTTGACCTTTTTATTTTCAAACAAGAAAATTGGTCATTGAGTTGAGTAATCCTTTCGGTTCATTTTAGTCTCTATTAAATAATTCACACTGATGTAAAGATAGTGATGCGTTGCTTTGTTGAATTCATGTGAGTAGGTGTGACATGTCCCAATTGATCATATGCTTGACATTGAAATTAATTAAGGTTTTGTGGATGATGAGGTTTGGGATCACCTTCCAAACTCTAATTATCAAAGACAAGGTTCTTTGATCTTCTAATCAAAGGAATGAATTAATTGGACCCACTTCTTGTTCTTGTTATATGCTTCTTTCACGTTAGATTTGGTCATTTCTTGCTCTTTATAAAGTCACCTTTTTAATCAACATTTGCTTGATTTTGATACCAACTTTTTAGGTTTCTACCATTTTTTCCATGTGCATTCAACACTTCACTCAATAATGGATTCTTTTCTTAATTTATACATTTTATTTTCTCTTTCTTCTTTAGCATCTATAATCCATTCATCCTTGCCTTCTACTATTAAATATTATATAGAAGGTGGTGCACAATTTACATGATTAAATTCAATAAAGCGATGAATAACATTTAAATTTTTTTTTAAATTATTTGAAAAACTTCAGATAAGTTTTTTATTTTTATTGCATTTAATCAAACTTTTATACTTTTATTTTGAACCGAATAAGTTATTATATTTTTATTTTGAATCAAATAAGCCTTTATTATTAATGATTAAGATCCTATTTGGCCTGACTTTTTTCTAACTTAAAAGATATTATGAAGTTCTTATGAAAAATAATAGCTTTTAAAATTAAGCTTTATTTGGTAAATTTTTTTTATAAGTTATAATTTTAGTTAAAATAACCATAAAGGGTATTTCTTTTTTAGAGAGGGTAATATTGTCATTATTTTTAACGGATGAGGATATTTTTAAAACAAAAATAAAAATTCTCTTGCATTTTTAAAAAAAGAGAAGAAAAAGCTCCTCATAGTAGCTTTTCTTGAAGCTCTTTTTTTCAACATTTTATATTTTAAAAAAAAAGTTATTTTTTTTAAGAGCTTTTCAAAATTTATGTTTGGCTTGGCTTTTGTTTTTAAGAGGTGGATAAACTGAAAAAAAGCCAAGCCAAATAAAAACTAAGTCAAAATACTATTTTCCATTTTATATTGCGTGATACTAACATGGTATGCAACATATCATAATTGATGATAATGTAACATGCTAATATATCATAATTAATGATGACGTAACGTGCTAATTTTGCATGATAACATGACCATGTCACATTTTTCATCTTTCACATCAATACCATGTAAATATAAAATAACAAATAATATATTGATTAATGATAATTAGTCAATTATTAGTAGTAAGAACTTATTTGATTCAAAATAAAAATATATAAACTTAATTGAATATAATAAAAGAATAAGAGTTCATTTGAATTTTCTTAAATAATCTAAAAACTTTTTTAAGCGTTATGCGTGCCATGAACAATCTTAGAAATGCAGACTTAATTAGAGTAAGCAGTAATCACAAACAACACATACCTCATCACTTTATGACAATTTTAATTGGAATATTTCTGGCTTTCCAAAGAATTCCATAGTTTGACAATTGCACACACTAATTTCCACCGTTAATACACATTCTTCAGGATTTTAAGTTTTAGTGATTAACAACGTATGTCCCTACTAAGCATAATATCAATATGATTTCACGTATGGCACAACATTCTAGTAAATGTCAAAATACTCCTTTATGTACGCAATGATATTCCCTCACAATGTGGCTAACAGATGATTTAATTTTTTATTCAAATCCCATCTCCTAAAAGAGCTCAACATTAAATCTTTTCTAACCATATTCACAACTTTCATAAAGGGCTCACATTTTACCTTTTTTTTTTTAATTCTATCTCACTACTTACTGATCTCTTAATATCTGTCTTTTGGTTAAGTTGAAGTTTGAAATTTTAGCACCAACTATGCCACTGTAATCAAGCCAAGCTGAACTAATGCACTGAAAAGCTTCAGCTTGACTTAATTAAAAAATTAAAATCTTGAGTTTGACTTGAGCTCGATTTAATTTTAATTTTTTTACTCTTTAAAAGATAGTTGAGCTATTTGAATTTAACTCAATTATTATCTATTCAAGTAAGAAATTCAAATTCGATTTAAGAAGATTCAGTTGAAATTCAAAAATCAAAATAAAATAGAACTTCAAAATATGGAAATAAATTTTATAATTTATATTATATAATACATTAAAAATTTTAATCCCCACAAATTTGTGAAAGGTGCCCTCTTGTTGACGAAAAGAGATGTACTATAACTTAATTAATAATGCTTGGAGGCTTCCCCTCATGAAATTATGGAACCAAAAACTGAGCAATTTTTATGTGATAGAAATAACAAACAGGCCAGCTGCACCTGGATGATTTAATACGTATCACAATTATAATAACAAAAATAATAAATTTGAGAATTATGATTTTGATTGATCTCCAATTGGTTGACATTTTAAATTAAAGAATATGAAAAATAGTTATTTTCATGAAAATAAATAAATAAATTTTGTCTAAAATAAAATTTATTTCATAGAAACAATGTACTATAACCAATTAAAATTTATTTCGAGGGGGTTGCTGCTGTCTTGGTCTTGTCTGCACGTTTTTTGGGTTTCCTCTTCCTTATGCAGGCGAGCTTTGGTTGCTTCCCTCTAGTTGTCTTCTGCTTTCTGTTTTCATGGCAGAGTTGTCTTTATGTAGGCTGCCTTTTGCTCTGATTCCGAGCATAACGCTCTGTTTTGTGTAGATTAGAGTTTTTAGGTTCGTTTTCTCGTAATGCGACCATTCCTCTTAGGCTTCTTTTGGATATTGTATAGCTTTAATGCCAAGATGAGTCTTTTGCAGATAAATCTTAAGACTCGAAATGGCATTTTAGTGTTGAGATCAATAAAAATTAATTTTTTTAAAAAAAGTCAAAATTGTAATGGATAATGATTAAAACTTCAAATATTTTTGTTTTCTATCAACATTACGTATTATGAAAAATGAAAAAAAAATACTATTAGTGTTGAGGTTGCAATTCTTTTTTTCCACCTATATGCAGGGCATATTAATTGGAACTAAAATAGACATCAACCTGATATTATCCAAAACTGTATACGAAAAATAGCTTCTTCAATCGTCCTAGTAAAACCAGCCATGCATGATACTTTGATTTTCCAAGATCCTTTAAATATATATATATATATATATATATATATATATATTCTGTATTATATTTTACATATCCAAAGTTACACCTTAAATTGATCTTTGGACTAGANATACTTAATATATATATATATATATATATATATATATATATTCTGTATTATATTTTACATATCCAAAGTTACACCTTAAATTGATCTTTGGACTAGAAATCATCTCGAAGTAAGTGCAACATCTTGTCTTCTACTACCACTCAAATTTTGATCTTCATCTTTTTTACTGTGTTTTACATGTTTTCGCAGCTTTAATTACCTAACAAAATTTTCTTTTCATTTATGAAATTTTTTTATATACAAGAAAATTACAACATGAATTAAATACCAGGTAACCCATAATTAGATAAATGAATGGAATAAACTAATAATAAACAAATCACGATATAATTAGATAATGTCCGATATAAAATTAGATCAAATCCATATGGGATAAAATTTGAAAGATAAAACCTGATGCAGGTAAATGAAACTCAATTTAGATTTGATGTTGGATGAAAATATTATCCATTGGAACCGCATTTGATTCACATGGCTCTTTGATCCATACTGCTGCTGCAGAGTAGGCGACAAAAAATTCCAACGGATGAGTAGCTAATTTGAGGTTAGTATTTGGATGGAGGAGTGAGTCATGCAAAGTGGGTCCTATGTAGATGTCACGTATTACAGTACCCTGTTGCTTGCATCTGATTCACGGCATGGTTGTTCATGTTGCAACACCTTGTCCCTCACCTCTTCCTCTTTTCCCTTTTCTGTGTCCATATCCTGGTCCCCCTTGTGATATCTTATCTTCCCCTTTTATTTAGTGAAATATCAATTTTTTTTCTTTACAAGTTTGATTAGAATACATAGAGCAACTAAATTTTGTTCACCCGTGGAAGGCTTCAACTACCTGCAGCTTCAATTCCTGCTCGTAATTCAGCTCATTATTTATAATTATTATTTAGAAAACTAAATGATTTAAACAAGGAGATTAAAGGATTCCTTAGAGCAACAAAACTGGGGAGTAGGTCTGTCTGTGAGCTATGGTTTGTTCCTCACGTAACTTGTTTCTGGATGGATGGCCTCCTCATTTATTTGTCTTTTCCTTTTGCATTATAAATTCTATCGTTCTTTTTCCAAATCCCAATTTCTGGAAGTCTGATTGCATAAACCCGGAATAAAGACAATTATTCTCACCCTAAACTTGGAAGTGATGATCACAGACTTTCGTAAGAGATACTAGGAATCATATCATTTCTGTAATTTTAAATTAAATGTTTCACCTTACGCTTACCGGCAAACAACATGTTTCAAAGGTGTGATTACTTGGTAAAAAGTTTAATTAACAAACCTCAAGATTTGAAGGAACGTTGAAAACGAAAACAAAACAAAAAAAAAAAAATCCCAATATTGTGGAGAAATTATAAAAGGAATAATATCCAGCAATTATCCACAAAAATCTTTGGATTAACAATAATTTTTACGCCTTAAAATCCGTCCAATATCACTTTCAAAACCCCCCCTATGTGTATCCAGATTCATGTCAGAATAGGAGAGTTTCACGAGTATAAGAAGCAAGAAATGGACGCTTCTCCATACTAAGGGCCTCCGGATAAGAACAAAACAGATATTTACTGTTTTGCAGTTAGTTTTGAACACTTTTCTCTCTTCTTTTTTATCCCCCATTCTTTTCTTCTTTCTATATAAACCGCCTTGCTTCTTGCTTGTTCCGCTCATCTCATTGCCATTTGTAAATACACTTAGGTTTGTTTCCCCAGAGTTATTTGGTTTTCTCTTCTCTTTCGAAAGGTTGGATAAGGTTTCCAAAACAATGAATCATGTTCTGCATTTCATGTTTGGAATTTTTGGTGGGTTTCAATTTTGCAATATCAAACTTTCTTTGGATTCTGTGTTATGGTTTCTCTATGCAAGTTCTCTGTTTTCTTGGAGGCCCTTTACATTTATGGTTTTCCTCTGTTTCTTTGTTTACAGGAAATGCCACTGCTGCGTTCCTCTTCTTGTCTCCAACGTATGTATAACAAAGCAACTGCTCTCTTTCCTTTCTCTCTCTCTTTCTTCTCTGAAAGAATATAAAGAAACATACATAGATTAATCTTCTATGGTTTTAGATTCTTGCAAGTTTGAGTGTAAAAGCTTCAAACAGGTTCTTCTTCATCAATGGAAGCACAAGCTTTTCTTTCTTTCTTTCTTTCTCTCTCTGCAATAAACACATGCAACAGAGACTAATTTTTTCCGGCTTGTGGTTTTTAGTCATCTTTTTGAAACAGAAAATATCCTCTTTGTTTTCCAAAGAAGGGAGAAAAGCTTTGTGTCTTAATGTACTTTGAAATTTCATTTAGGTGCATAACAAAAACAAAAAACTTGTTCCTCCTTTTTCCAGGTCATTTCTTCAAAATGGTTATCAGTAACGCATGTTCACTTCAAATTTTTATGCTTCTCTGTACATTTTGGGATGATGTACAAGTTTCACCACTTGTTGATCTTTTCTCCAAAAGGGTAATTAGGGGAAAAAAAACTATAAAAGAAAAGTCTTAATTACCATTGAAAGGTTGATTATCACTAATTTTTATATTAGTTAAGCCATGGTTTAATTTTTGAAGGATTACATTTTGGAGGGTCATTAAAAGCAAGTCCACAGAGCAGTTCTCTGGAATTCCCTACGTGATGACCTTGCTCAACTGTCTCCTCTCCGCCTGGTGAGCTTTCTCATTGATTCAATTTAGCTACCTAATTACTTTTTTAGCCTTTTAGTTATACCGGTTGAATCTCTTATCAGGTAGTCTTTTGATTGTCTCTATGGGGGTATTTCTGTAAAGTTGTCTTTGCATTCTTGGCTCAAAGGATGGGGCAGAATACATAGGGGTCCAAATTTTCTTTTGTTTATTCATGCACTGTTCCTGATTGCGAATAAGTTGGCTGAGTTTTAAATGTTTAATAATCTTAATAAACTATCAGAATTTGTTATGTAGCAGCAGTCTCTGGTTTCTAGATTATGTCAAATTCTTTCCCACTTAATTTTCAAGGAGACTAAAACAATGCTTAAACAACAGAAGTGTGGACAACCAAAGCTTCTTGAACTTTGTCTAATTATCTAGAAAAGTTAAAAGTAGTCTTATCATTTCTTTTATAGCGAAGTCCTGATCTAATATCCAAATGTTTTGACAATTCTTCAGGTATGGCCTTCCCTTTGTATCAGAAAACAACATTCTGGTTGTTACAATCAATGGGGCAGGCTCCGGACTTGAGTTCATTTATGTGTTGATCTTCATCTACCATGCACCAAAGAAGGAGAAGATTAAAGTCCTTGCGCTCTTCGGTTTTGTACTCGCTGTTTTCTCTGCTGTGGCCCTGGTCTCTGTCTTGGCCCTGCATGGTACCGGCAGAAAGGTCTTTTGCGGCGTTGTTGCTGCCGTTTTCTCTGTTGCCATGTATGCCTCACCTCTTTCAATCATGGTAAGCTCCATTTCCTCAAAATGCTCAATTTACTTTTACAAAAACCCCTTTTTCTTTTGTTCTAATTTTGTTCTTTCTTTTTTTTTTTTTAATGTATATACAGAGACTGGTGATCAAAACTAAGAGCGTGGAGTTCATGCCATTCTTCTTGTCACTATTTGTATTCCTCTGTGGTACATCATGGTTTGTTTATGGTATTCTTGGTCGTGATGCTTTTATTGCTGTAAGTGTTCTCTTTTACCACGGATACCCTTAGACCTTTCATTGACTGCCTGATAATTAAAAATTATTAAAAGTGACAATATAAAACAGGAAAACAGCGGTTCTGTCAATTTTTATCAACAGGGAAATTACTTATACCTTTGACAGGACAAAGTTTTAAGGACTTTAGGAAAACTTATAATATGCATGGTTTAAATTGGGGAAGGCGGTGCTGTATTTTTGTCTATAAGCCACCATGTCACTGTCTGATGCAAACTGAGCTGTCATGTGTTGCAGGTCCCGAATGGTTTTGGGTGTACCCTGGGGACTATGCAGCTCATTCTTTACTCCATCTACCACAAGAACAAGGGCTCTAAAGAAACAAAGAAGCCAACTGCAAACGGAACCGTTGAGATGGGACCTGAGAAACCACCCCACCAAGAGAAGCAAGAAAATAGCCAAGTCCCTCAAGATGAACAAGTTTGATTGGCCTGAACCGCCCCCCACAATGTTCAAAGTCTTTGTTTCAAATTTCACTTTCTTAGATTTTCCCTTCCTTTAGTGTTGCACCCTCTAATGAAAAAGTTAGAGTAGACCGTGAATGATTGCATGAAAACAAGAGGAAAAAAAAATAAAGGATTGGTAAAAGTGAGTCCTTTATGATGTATTTCTTTGGCTGGCTGTGGCCTTTGCACTGTCAAAATTGACAAATTCCTTGTAAGCGATGCAACAAAACTTTGAAGCTGCCAAGAAATACATGAATTTGGGAGAGCCCTGCAATCTCCTTGACGTAACAATTAGTGTGTTTTTTGTGCTCTAAAAGTGTTCTTGTTTCTTAGTGGGAATTTTTTTTTTGGAAAAAGATCTTGGTCTCTTTGAAATTGGTTGGACAGTTCTGGACCATGTAGTTTTCATGGTATAGCAGGGGGACCTCGATCAGGATTGACGTGGGATCTTTTTCGGCTACCAATCTTGAAGTGATTGATAGCTAGGTAATCAAGTAATGATCATGAACAGTACATGAATCTGATTCATTTGAAAGTCTCTCCGTGAAAATACTAGATGGGATATGTTAGCATTTGTCACATTCTTGTAATTATACAGATATATCTGCACGGTTCCTCGCAGCAAGGAACCAAGAAAATGCTATTGAAGGGATCTCTGCCTATTTGCTTAATTACCCTTTTCCGAGATGATTGACAATTTTGTTCAGTTCAGTGATTGATGCATAATTTTTATTTATAAAAACAAAATAATTTATAAATATGATCATATCCTATAACAAATAAATATCATATTTTGATGATTAAAATATTAAAATCACTGTAGCCAATTTGGAAACAAAAAAGATGTTCAATGTGAGTGCGTGAAGAGGCTTCTTTATTATTATTTTTTTCTTTTGAGTTTTATAGGAAGAGAAAGGGATTTAAATGCAACTTTTTCAATAAGATATATATATATATATATATTTATGATATCATTTATAATTCAGCTCTTATGCTTTTATTTGTGTTAGAATATAGCCCGGCCTTTAACTCATGTTTTGGACTCAAATCTAATCTTTTCAAGGCGAATATCGAAATCCAACCTGACACTTGATTGCATGCATGTAGAAGGAACACACTAACGTGCTATGGATCCCACCAGACAGGTAAAAATTCTCATGCTTTACATAGCAATCACATGGCCTCTTTTTAATTTTTTTTTTTTCCATTGGGAATACAAAAATGGCAAAAGTCCAGTTGTACATGTTACTCAATTTAGATTTCACCTCCCCCATCCTTAAGTACAAATTTATTGTAAAAAAAAAAATTATTCATAGTTTGAAGACAATGATCTTTAGCCAAAAACAGAGAAGAATGTACAATAATTAGTTTCTATGAAATTAATGTCTTGACTTTATTTTCTCTTTTAATTTGTGAAAATCAAAGTGCAATTACAATATATAATGCGGCTATAGATTGAACTGGCAATGATAAGGTAGTACCAACAAATATAAGCAATCAGAAATTGGTTGATAGGAATGTGGACTCAGCTGGTTGATAGAAACTGGCTGTTGGAATGCATGCCTCAACACACATCAAGCAGATTTTGGAGTTTAAAGGCCCAAAAGCTCTTGCTTGGCCTCCATTGCCAGAGCTTTTTAATTTCTGTGTTTGAACCAATCACTGGTTGCTTGGAATTTTAAGATTATTACTTTTGATAGCAAGTAATCTATCTTGTTGCCATCCCTAGAGATAATTCTTAATATTTGCGTCCTAATCTGAGGATTGGAGTCATGTATTATTCCCAATCTTTTTTACTAACCTGAAATCGAATTAGAGATAAGGATAATGGTTTATCTTTCAAAAAAAAAAAGGTTAATGATTTGGTTTATCATTTATATATTGTCAGTGCATCACATATATAAATTTTTTTCTATATAATTGATTTATTTTAGCTTAATTATCACTTTTAATTATATTCACATTTTTTAGTACAAGGGAAAACATTATGATTTGAATTAATTTGAAATTTTATCTGAAACTTTCTTGATCTTATCCAATCAAGATAAGCTTAAATGATCTTTTTTTTTTTGTAATTAGAGAAATGTACTATGACTTTGAACCTAAGGTCTCATGAAAATAATGCTACTTAATTTTGTTAGTAAAATTCTTTTTCCAATTAGGATGTAAAAGTTAGAATATATAGATGAATTTTTTTAAAAAAATAATTTTTATTCTTTCATCATCGATAATATCATAATAAGTCTTTAGATTAATTAATAAAAGATTTTAGTGACGTAAGAAACCTGGTGTGAGCAAGATCATTATACAATTACAAAAGTTTCTCTGCACAACAAGCCATCAGCAGCGAAGATCCTTCTAAGGGCATAAGAAATCCTTCGAAGGGCATAAGGAAAAGAAGAAAAGCTATAAACCACAGATCCAACGATAAGGAGCTGCTTTAGATACAGAAGACAAAGAAACCACCTATCGGCAAAGGTGCAGAAAAGAAAAAGTACAAGACTGGGAGCTGCATCCAAATAAAAGCTCCCCACCGAAACGCAGAAAAAAACCAAGAATCCAAATTTCGTGCACTGTCAGTAACCTTCAACGAGAGCACCACTCAATTTCCTACAATAACCTGCAAAGAAGCCGTAGCAAAAACCGCCCTCAACAAACTGTGTGTGTATAGATGATTGTTAATGATTTAATTGTGTGTGTATGTGTTAGACCTGTTCATGGATCGAGTTGTTTATCAAGTTCACAACCTAATCCGATTTGGATAAGATTTTGAGCATGATTTTTTAGATTCAAGACCAATTCGGTCCAATTCAAAATTATTATATTAATAACAAATATTTTTAATTTTAATGCTAAAATAAATTTAAAATATAAATCAATCTAGCTACCTGCTGCTAATGAGGGGAAGTAAACATCAAATTCAGGGTCCAGATCGAAATGGGGATCTGAAGGAGATGAATGCAATTCAGGCAATGACAAAATGAATTGGATGTAATGACTAGAAGAGAAAACATATGATGGTGCCGTTGAAGAAAGGGCAAAGTGCTTGGCTAGAGATGTTGAGAAGGCACAAGGCTAACTTTTGGTGCTGAGCAAACAAGTTGAAGATACAAATGGAGAACTAAAAGAGGCAAAGTCTGTAATTGAAGCACTGGAGCTAGTCCCAACAAATTTTGTCAATCAATGAGATGGGGGACTTGAGGACAAGCAACAGTCATTTTCTGAAGCTTTTGAGTGAACAAGAAGTTGAAATTGTTGCCTTGAAAAGCAACTTTGCAGTAGAGCTTTTAGAGATCACCCACCATCTGAAAAGATTCAGAGCCAAGCCTCCACCCTCTACCTCAAATTTAAATGTCAGCATGAAACTCCAACTTAGTCTAACTTTTAAACATAACAGTCCGACTCAACTCATGAATTTTTTAAATTTATGTTATATCAC
The DNA here is from genome assembly GCF_000208745.1 of Theobroma cacao. Taxonomy (NCBI): domain Eukaryota; kingdom Viridiplantae; phylum Streptophyta; class Magnoliopsida; order Malvales; family Malvaceae; genus Theobroma; species Theobroma cacao. The sequence goes on along the minus strand of NC_030857.1, from coordinate 8,628,989 downwards.
ATATATAAATATTTAATAATATTAATTATAATAACGAAATAAAATACGTATAATGTTCTTTGCTGATGAAAATTATTATGAAAGAGTAAATATATATAAGTAAATTTCAAGCAATTAATTAAGACAGGATTTGTCGTTAGATGCAACATGGAGTCATATAAAAGCCAAGAGCCACATTATTGTTTAATTAAGGTCACAGTACTACATTAATTACTACAAAATTAATTATAATTATAATTATTATTATTGTTCCACGTGCTGCACGCACGTACCAATCATAACAAGGAAATTAAAGAAACACATGGCTATGCCTTGCTAACTCCTTTAAGATGGAAATTACAGCTTGCTGCATCCTTTAGCAGGTTGTGGGGCTTCATCTTTCTCCGGCTGCACCTCACCACCCTGAAATAGTCATCATAAGAGGAAATCAAGTCTCTCAAATTAAATTTCAAACATATATATATTTATATAATTCACCTGAAAAGCAAATATTACAGGATATATACAGCATACTTGACAAGAAATATATTATGTATATCAACTTTTACAGTCGATAGGAGGATGATCTCCCCGTTCTGAAAAACATTCTTCAGAAATTTGATGGGTTGATCTCCCCTCAATTATGAGTTGTAATAAAATCTTTATATATTAAAAAATAACAATCAAATTCGATTATATTTTTTACTTCACAGAGGAAATATAATTTTTGTAAATAAATATAAAAATATGTGTATGTGTGTACGTGTATATATTTACATAAATATGAAAAAATAATAAAAACAAAAATTACTTCAAAAGAATAATTTTTTATGTTTATATACCAAAACTCTCCACAAATACTTACTGGTTGCACCGAAGGGTTTCCTTTTGTGTACATTTGAATCACAGCAGCCTGCAAAGGATTGATGTAAATTTTAGGCTTAAAATGTTAAGTAAAATCGAGCTAAATATATATATATATATAGAATAAACTAAATATTTGTGCTTAAACATATGGATACCAATGCAGCTTGATATTGCTCCTTGGTTAAAGTGAGAGGTTCATGCTCCAACGATGAGTTCCTTTCAAGCCTAGGAGAGGGCTGCCTTTCCATTTTTCTCTCTTTGCACACGATTCAGCTGGCTCTATAATTCAAGATGTATGAAACCTTGTTTTGGCTGAGGAAGAGTACTATTTATGCTCTCTATAAAAAGAAGAGAGAGAGAGAGAGAGAGAGAGCCAAAGGCACCATGCAAATGGACGTGGCGTCCACAAGGGAGTGGTTTGAACATTTGGCAGGTTTTTCTTGCATGGAATTGTAACCGGTTTTTGAGCAATGGATACCTCAGGCACGCTTCATTACATTCATAATTGTAATCATATAATGATTACAGTAATGCTTACTTGGTTTAACACTTGTTTCCTCATAAAAAAGTTGTATTAATACTATACAACATTTGTATTCTCGCTCTCCTCATATCAAAAAAATTTTTAGAAAAAATGGATTACAGTAAATTTTGGAGCCTCTACAAGTATAAGAATGAGATTATTACAAAATCACAGTGCAGGAAGTTTCAGCACACAGTATGAAACCTCTTTTGAGATGGTCAGTTTCTCTAGCCAACTCTGCTTTTCAAATAAGGTCAAAATCTTCGAATACAGACAACTTTGGCCTCATGCAATACATGCATGACACTGCCAAATTTTGTATTGTTATTGAACATTGTCACCATCATAATTAGAAAATATGTTGAATTGAAACAAATAAGTTAAAAATTTGCCAAAATTTTAAGTATTATACAGAAATGAATGGTGTCAAATCTTTTACAACGACAAGATGGTGATTCAAAAGTGAGAAAAACGCACCATTTAAAGCAGAGGAAATAAAAGGTTAAAGTTTTTAAAGTATTTAGGTATATAAATGTTAATCTTACTAGTAACTTCATCAAATCTCATTATTTGATTTTTTATTTTTACAGTCTTTTATAGCAATCCTCTTGCTATATTAATATTACAATATTTAAACAACAATATCAATTAATAATTCCGACATATTGCGATAAGATTTTAATTTGACGTATTGCGACAAAAGTTTCTTTTCACGTATTGACAAAAATTTCTTTTCATGTGTACGAGAAATTTTTTTTGTTTAATACAATCGACAAAATGTAGACAACAAATTTTTTCTTTAATGGATTCAACAAAATGTTTATTAGTTTAACAGCAAGAATGAGATTTTTTAACTGGTAAGATTACCACGCATATTAATTAATCCATAGCATTAAACAAGAAAACTATATTGGAACAACATATAAAGTGTAACCGGTGGCCATACCTTTCAAAAAAAAAAAATGTAACCGGTGGCCATACATCAGAAAGATACAAAAATTAACATATTTAGTTAACATGACGTTCATATATCATAACAATGACATAGCAGTATAGCACACATGTCCTTATCATTATATATTGGACATGCTAGTGAAAGTTAATTCTAAGGCACTTGCTACGAGACCAAAGCAAACATAATAGGACTTCTAGGTGCTTATGCTGGCAATGAAAATGGGACTTTCAGTTAACTTCCAGCTTCATCTGGTTTGATGGCTGAAGTACGTACTTTCTCAATTCCTCCCTTGACATATATGCCCTGAATTCATTACTAGAAAACATTAGGTGTAGATCAGCTTTATTATGAAACATTGTTGATTTTGATATATAAAAGGTTGCTCTCACAAATTTATAATTATCATATAGCTAGTACTATATAATTAATTAACACCATATAAGGAATACCTCTCCCTAAAGGAAGCCTAGGTGAAAAATAATGTTTACACCCTCTCAAGTTTCCTTTGAAACATTAGTCAAATGCATTGCTGCTGCCACCTAAAAGAAAGAAATAAACGTTCACAGGAAAATAATTAAAGCACGCAGCCATATTTATATATAGGCTAAGTGTGAGGAAGAAATAGTACAATTAAGATAGGGCTAGAATTTGTGATCAGAAAATTCGAGTTTGATTTTGGCTTGATTCTCTGTGTTCTCTTATTACTCTGCTCTTTGTAAATATATGGTTCAGAGAGATGCAGAGGGTTGTTCATTTACCAAGGCCAAGGGCGAACAGGGTGTCTCTGCAGCTATAAGTTACATTTCGGACACTTTACTAACCCAGTTTTGTCTTGACTCGATTCTCAAATGTGTAAGTGTAACCGTCTAAGCTGTATGTAGGTGGGCTTTTTGGCTTATCCTTTTTCCTTTGTACTTTTATCACCTTGCCTTTGAAAAGATCAAACCATCCCTCTTTCAACTCCGCTTGAAAGAATGGGATGCAAATCAGTTTGCAATATAAAAAAGTACAGTGGTGAATTGGAATGACTTTGACAATTGTCTTTCTCTTCAAATAGACTTTGCCTTGTTAGGGTTTAATTTATTAGTAAGTAAATGGTGTACAGTAATAAACATTCAACTGGATTACTAGAAGGCAAAATATACAACAATTAGTTCTGTCTGCACACCAAACCTAGCTAAGAAAATTTACAGCATTTTATGTAATTGATTGCATGATTCAATAGTAAATATACATGTCTCCTTACTTAGCGATTGGGTATAAACTTCCATTCTCTCAAAATAAAAACTAGCTTAAACGATTTGACCCAAAGAAAAACTCAAGCTACCAAACGAATTCTAAGTATTGTCATGCTGTGAGAAGTGCAGTGTCTTAACAAGAAAAGAAAAAGACTTTATATCATAAATGGGATTGAACAAAAATATATCATTCCACTATATATTTATTCTTCCCTTATACATGGACATGTTCAAGTGTTTTTTTTTTTTTTTTGCACTTCCCCATTCTTTCTTGGAATTTCACATTGAACCATGCATCTTTCAGCTCCAACTTCAACTTGGACTGAGGCAAACCTTCATGAGAGTAGGTTTCAAAAGACAAGCAACCGCAGGAACCAGCAAACCACAGAAAAATGATTATTTACTCAAGGCATGCATGCAGTATATTAGTGGTGCCTTATAATACTCAAAACAAACACATTAGCACTAACTGTATCATAATTACAAAACAAATACATATATTAGGAAAGAAAATGTCATATATGCATTAATTATAAGTGCTAAGGTGCGTATGCCTCTTTATTTTCAGTAACATCATTCATTGGTCGTTCAATATTCTTCATCAGAGTCCGAAGTCAATGAGTCGTCCCATGTTGGCTTGACTGAAGTCATTACCGGCTCCAAACCCTATAAAAAGAATTAAAATTCGATATCAAATTTATGATATTTTTGTTAACTTGATCGATTTTGGGATATATAAAGCAGGATACAAAACAATATGAACATAAACTGTAATTAACTAGTATATGACTTCAAACCAGATCGAACATGTTTATCAGTCTAACATATATACTGTGCAATGGATAGAGATTTACACATGGAAGAAGCATTTGGTTTAATTAAGCTGCCTCGCTCCATAAGGCTGGCCAAAAAATAAAGATCTTGCAAATACTAAAGAAGAAAGTTTGACATTACCTCCAAAAATATCTTTAATGCTTCTTCCTTGGAATTATTGTTGATCACTTGTAGGGCTGCTTCCTGAAACCACAATATTTAATCATACATAATCCTTCTAATATTACTAAGAAATACTAATTCATTTAATTCTTAAGAAAAAAAAATCAGAATAAAAAAGAAAAATTTTAAATTTAAGCAAGCTTGTAAATAACTGATCCATGGGGAGTTAGGAGCGCTGTATATTGTTGTTTCACTGACCCTGGCTAACTTCATTTCCTTTTCAAACAATGCTTTTGGTTCTCTTTGAATACATAGTTGTCTCTCAAGTTCAGCAGATGAAGATGATGAAGAAGGGTTTTCCATTCTCCTTTCTTACCGAGGAAGCACAAACAGCAACCTCACACGCTCAAAGAGCAGAGAGGGAGAGAGATAGAGAACCAGAGAGGATAAAGTAGGCTTCTTATGTATATGAGCAAGAAAAGGAGAAAAAAAAATGAAAAGGATATATAGTCCCACCTGTGATAAAAATTATGCAGCCGTGGTGGGAGAATTTAATACTAGAAAATTATGAACCATATACAAATGTCAACTGCACAAGTCTTACGGGTCTAACCGTCTTCTGGTGACGGGCAGTAAAAGCCAAATAGGCATTCAAAGTCTGTGTTTGATTTCGGGAATCAAGTGGGATTTTTTGCGTCAGGCATTGGCAATGCTAACCTGGTTCGACCCTCTATGCAAAATTGTTGGCTCTCCTTATATGAGGAAAGCACAATAGTGCTGGAATTATGCAAATTATGTTTTTCTTTTCTAGTGCAATTTTTGTTGACTTTTGTTATCAATTCATGTGCTTGATCACATGCTTCCTGCATATATATCTGACTGATGATGTGCCACATAATGCACCTGGTTTCATGTATTTCATATTAATGACAACTAATTGATCTGGAAAGGAATAGTACTATAAATGCAGAGATATCGATCCTGGTCTCTTGATGAAAAACTCTTGAAAGTTCTATACGTGGAATTTTTTAAAATTTACATATCTCCATTAATCCAAATCTAGCCATATTACTAACTGGTTCAATCTCTAGATGAACCATGTTCATGGCTTCCGCTTGTTATAACTTACAACTGTTTCCAAATCAGATGAGAGCGGAAGGGTTGACACATGCTGCTTTGTCCCAAATATTTTATCAAATACATACCTTTCAAACTTTGTGAGTCCAAATTACTGTCTATTGGAGGAAGGATAATTTTGATTAAATCAGTTTTGTCTAGTTTACATATCTACTTTATATCATTATTACAGCTCCCTAGGCATTGGACAGATTCTTAAAGATATTTTTTATGGAGTGAATCTAATTCTGATAGGAGGTTTCATTTTGTAGATAAAAAAAATACTGTTCAGTTATAAAGAATTTGGGAGACTTGGTGTGGTGGATTTGGAATTATAAGATAGAGCACTTCTTAGTAAATGAGCAAACCAGCCTATAGAAAGTTGTTATTGTTGAGAAGCATGAGCGGGATCCATTCACTTTTAGTCTCATTTTAGAGCAATAATAAGAAGCTATTTGCAATATGGAGCAACACAATCAACCCCCTTTCTCCTTATAATAATTATTTTTCATATGTTCCGATAGGTACTGAATTTTCTATGAAAGATGGTAGGCATATCAATTTTTGGATTATGAGTGGATTGAAGGTATAATGCTTAAAAATTTGTTTCCTTGTATCTATACTTTGGCAATAAATAAAACTAGAAAATATGGATGTTGGAATGTCAAGGTATGGTCTTGGAAGATTGCATTGAGAAGAAGCATTTTGATTAGGAGGTCAATGAATAGGAGAAACCTTGAAGGAATTCTACCTTTGCAATGACTCTAAGGATAGACTCATGGAAACGATCCTCGTCTCGCGAATACTCTACTAAGTCTTTCCATAAGAAGGTTATTGAATCTTAATATAAAAAATCTGACCACTGTAAGGTGTGGACAAGACTTGTCCCTCCCAAAGATAAGGTTTTTTTGTTGACAATTGCTAAGAGGAAGAGTTGCTATTAAAGAAGAATTAGCTAAAAGGGGCTTAGTAAATTGGAGCATGGCTATTTGTACCTTTTGCAAAAGGGAGTTTGAATTAGTAAATCGTTTATTTACAATTGTTCGGAAAGTCAGAAGATTTGGACTAAATGCTGTGGATTATGGGAGATTTATTCAATTGCTCGATGTGAAGCAACTGTTAGACATATGCCTTTAAAAATCATTTTTATTATTTATTTATTAGATAAATAAATTGTTGCATTAATTATTGATTTTATATATTATATTTTAATGGATATTTTATTTATTTATAATATATATGATTTGATCATAAATTATTTGGGAATCTTGTAAAAAAACTATGCTAATAGTTGATGAGCTAATAAGTAAAGAGTTATAAGTTTTTAGCTCCTTATTTGCCAAAATTGTTCTAGACTAAATGTGACAAATTGTTTAAAACCTACACTTTTTAGGTCTTTATTAAAAAGCATTAAATGTTTTAACTCCACCATTGGGATAACGACCCTAAAGCAAACAAGTGGGTGTACTGTATGAGATACATAAATTGAGCAGGATCTAATTAAGGAGCACCATATAAGTCTATCACTATCAGCCATTAAAAAGAGCTCTATTACAATTTATTAATTGCCCTTAAACTTAAGAGGTCAATGTAATTTATTTAGCATCTATATGACTTTAATGTTGCTAACAAGTGATATTGAATTCAAAGGTTATAATGTTAGTGTGGAAGTTTTAATAAGCAATATACCAAGAAGAGGGGTAAATTGGTATTTAAAAATTCTTTTGAAGACTAAGTCTAAAATTAAAGCTTTTGCAACCAAAAATCTCTTTTTATGTCAAAAATAAAGTGTGTGATCATTCTAAACCAATTTTCAATAATAAATTGAAACAAACAAATAATAAATCAAAGTAAAGATATTTTCCCAAGTCAAATAATGAACTAAAATTAGGAATTAAAGAATTACTAATTTTGATTAGTAAAATTGTCTGATGTTAGAATTATTTTTTTGTTGCTAATCTCAAATACCTAATATGATTAACAATTTGAATAAGACATGTTTTAAATTTTTGTATATTCATGTTGATGAATGTATATAGATATTTATTGACTTAGGCCTAATATGATTGTGCTATAATTGAAGTTTATATTTATCTCAAGTAGTTTGCATACGATAGACTTATTTTATACAATTTAACAAATGCTATGCAGTACAAAATAGTAAGCATGCGATAAATTTATTTTATGTGGTTTGATAAATGCTATGCATGCAAAATGAGACCTTAATAAATTTGTAAAACAAAATCACAAAGTTGCCTTTCACCATATAGCAAGATAACTTGGCTGCTCTTTTAATCGGAGGCTTGTTGAGCACACTCAAGGACACACTTTTACATGAGTATCACTACAAAAAAGTCAGCCTTTTCCAATGAAATTTTTCGTTGGAAAAAGGCTAAATTCCGTTGGAAATGCCTATTTCCAACGAAATTCCAACGAAAAATTCCATTGAAAATTTCGTCGGTAAAAGCCTAATGGGTAATACTTTCTGTTGAAAATCTGTTAAAAATTTCCAACGAAAAATTCTGTTGAAAATTTCCGTTGGAAAAATGAGCTCATTGAAGGGTACCCGACTAGATTTCCGTTGGAAATGAAGTTCTGAGGGAAAATTCTATTGGAAATAATTCTGTTGGAAATTTCCAACGAAATTTTCCAACGGAATTGCTTTTCCAACAAAATTATTTTATATTCAAAAAAGCATTTACAACAGAATTTTCCGTTGGAAATGTTTTTCCAACGAAAATTATTTTACTAGATTACCAATTTCCAAAAAAATTACCAAAAATTGCTTTCTGAAAAAAAAATACAAATTTTCATTTCGATAATAAAATATCCATTCACATCGACATTTGAATTTCATATTATATAAAAGAAACAAATATTAAAAACCGAAATTCAAAGTGAAACTCATACAATTCAAAATTACCCTAACACACAATATCTAAGAAAAGTTCAACACATATGATTATAAAGCTAAAATTGTTATTAAACAGCTATACTAAAAAGTATCTCAGTGTAGCAGTGAAACATTGACATCATATCATGAAATGTGATCTTACTTGTGCAGATGTTAGCTTGCAGGTCCCTCATTTCTTTGTTTTGAAAGTGCATTAGTCATGATCATGCTTTCCATACGTGCCATAAATTCACTCATTTTTTCGCCATTGCATTTTTAATTCCTTCACGTAATTTATCACGTATCTTACCCAAGTTTTTCGGAAGATTTTCTACTTTCTCTTCCAATGCAATTGTGGGACTGGTAGCGTTTGAGGGCATAGGGCCACATGCAGACTCAAATGTTGCTACATTGTTGTGTGTTCCAGTAAGTAAAGATGTAGCAGGGACCCGAGTACCAAACCCATACATGTGAGTGCGTGTAGTCTCAATCCCTCCTATTGCTTCAGTCCAAGTATTCAGATTGAATTCTAGCTGAGAGGATGAATCCTCACCATACTTCTACAATAGTACAGAATTATACATTTCCTACAAAAAAAATAAATTAGATTACTATTCAACTACAGTCGTCAACTTTAATTTTAGAATTAATCAATTTGGTATGTATACTCGTAGACTTGGACTTGTTATCTATAAAATCACCATGACCTCCTAAACTCTTATGAGTGCGGTTGAACACTTCCAAAAAGCTAACATCTCGTTTCATCTCAATTGCTTGCATTTACTTACAACTATATATACTCAATCATAATCGATATATATAAATTACATAAAAGGATAAATCAAAGTCAAACTATTAAACAAACAATTTAAATTTAGTTTGAAAGAAAACCAAACATATAAATGCGAAGTAAAAGTAATTCATACCATCCTTTTTGCATGAACCACAAATGGAATTGAGCTGCCAGTGTGCTTAGGGATGCTTCCTTTTTTTGCCATCAAACGATTTCAATATTCCAATATTCAAAACTATGTTAAACAATTTAAATATAATAACAAAAAATAATAACATATGAGGATAGTAAATCAAATTTCCATAGAAGAAAAAAAATTTAAAAATAGGATCGTTAATAAGTGTAAATTTTATAAAACACAAAAATTGTAAATTTTTTAAAATTTTTATATATAATTGTGAATGTTTTCTTATTTTATTTGATTTATATCTTCTTCAGTTTAAAGCAGCTCTCTATTATAAGTGACCAATTAATGTCATTACTTGACCAATGTTTTCTTATTTTATTTTATTTTATTTTATTTGATTAATTTGATAATTAGTTTATGGTTTCTATTCCTTCTTTATTTTTAATTATTATTTTGTAAAAAAATATTAATTATAAACATAATTTATTTCTTGTTAACCAAGATATCTTATCGACTTAACATAGATAGTTGCCCCTATCATCCATTAACTTACCTAGATCTGCTTAATCCCTTAGCAAAATGTAAAATAGAATTAAGTTTTTAATTTCGATTTATGATTATGGTTTGTAAATATATCCAAATTACTTATTTGTATTTTTTTGTCTTTTGAGTTGGAAGCATAAATTAAGGAAAAATACAAATTATATGAGCTTAGGATTATGGGCTATAAATATATTCAAGTTAATTATTTGTAAATTTTTCCTTTTGTCTTTTTTTTCTTTGAGTTGAGGAGCATAGTTACCACAGTAAATATTATATAAGCTAAATAGAGATAATTTCATTAAATAGAGAAAATTTTATGTAAAACAGTTCTAGCACTAATAAAAATCTTTCAATATTGTTGCTAAACATTAAGAAAATGGTAGCAATCTTGTTGCTAAACATGAAGAAAATGGTAGTCAACTTCTTCTAAGAGATTAAGATATGTGATTTCTTTTGTTTTTTATCTTTAAAGCTTATTTCGTGTGAGTACATACCAAGACAAATATTATACCTAATTATTTGTATAAAAGGTCTGTACAACTGTCTTCAAATCCAATGAGGGGTTTTAGGAAATACTCAAATTCATTCCAAGTTGACCATATGAAAGTTTGTCGTTATTTTTTGTTGTAATTTTTTTTTGAAATTAGATTTTGCTTATAGTTATCGACCTAAAAATTCATTAAGTAAATAGATAAGATAATAATGTAACAAAGATAAATAGCGTCACATGCTATTATTTTAGAATCTTTAAGAGGAATTATAGTAATCAACAGTTTTGAAATTCATTCATAAACAAACTTCAATTACATAGCATGTATCTAGGCTCAGAAACAAGATCTCATCCAAGCATTCACCGAAAAAAGTCAATAACGCACGGAGATCGACAGCAACAACGGTCTATGCTCGGCAAAAGCATAACTCCGTGCTCGACAAATTAGCTCAGATCCGGTCCAAGAACTCACCCAAAAAGTTAGTGTAGACACCTATTACACAAACAAATATATATAATAAAAATTAATCAAGAAATTAATAAAATAATCAAATAATATAATAAAAATGAAAATTAAACAAAATTAATTAAAAAATAATAAAATTAAATAAAAAACCAAGAGGGAATAGATAAAGACTGAAAAAGAAGGAGAAATCGAAGCTTTTTGCACCAATCAAGAACCCACAGGCAAAGAGGAGAGAAAGATTCAAGTTTTTTTTTGTCAAATCTAGGGATTACCGGTGGAGGGAAGAGATATTTAGGGTTTTGGGTGACCGAGCTTCAAGCCACCGGTGACGGGGAAGGTGAGAGAGAAGGAGAAAATGATCGACGGAGGGAAAAGTTTAGAGAGAAGTGAGAGGGTGGCCGTGGCTAGAGAGAGAAAGGGAAATAAGAAAATGAAGGGAGGGATTGTCGACGAAGGGAAGAGATATTTAGGGTTTTGGGTGACCGAGCTTCAAGCCACTAGTGGAAGGGAAGGTGAGAGAGAAGGAGAAAGCGACCGACGAAGGGAAAAGTTTAGAGAGAAGTGAGAGGGTGGCTACGGCTAGAGAGAGAAAGGGAAAGAAGAAAATGAAGGGATAGGAGAAAAA
>NC_030857.1:8612212-8616804 GCF_000208745.1 Theobroma cacao | reverse complement strand
AAAAGTAAATATTTGTCAACAAGGGTTAAAATGATGACGTAAAAATATATTAATTATAATAATAAAATTTATGTTTTGGGTCAATATTAATAGTTAAGAAAGCATAGAAAATTGAGTTTTAAATATTAATCACAAGAATAATGTATATCGATGATGGGATGTCAATTCGTAACTCGAGAAGTCGCAATTCTGAGTGAATTTTCTTAGGTTAAGGATTTTGATTAAGACTCCACCACTACGATGGGAGGGTCTTAATTCGAAATTCTAATGTTCTTAATTTTAAATAAATCAAAAACTATACATATTTAATCACCAATTTCCATTTGAGTTATATGGCAGTTCCAATTCGTTTGAAATTAAGTTGGGGAGTTTTAAAATCAGAATGGATGGGTGGTAGACTTGGTTAAAGTTTAACTCATTTTTCATTAGGGTAAAGGTTCAAGTCACCCTATCAACACAAAATGTTTAAAAATTACTCAATATAAAACATAATGGTATATTACTACATTTATTATAAATATTAATGATACAAATATTATCTAATATAATTTGATATATATAACAAAAATTGTATAATTGCTAATCAATATAATTTTATGAAAAATATGATAATAACTAATTAAACTAATAATTATAATCATATAAATAAAATTACTATAAGCTTACATATAAAACATATTAATATATATTTATGTAGGATATTTAAATATCTCATATACATACATATAGATATTAACTTATAAAGTTATATCAGTTAAAGAATATAACTTGTAATTTAATATTAATACAATAAGTTTTTCCTTTTAATAATGCAGGTTGATATCTATAGTCTAATATAGCTATCATTCTAATTTGTATACATAGATATAATAAACTAATATATTTTAAATATATTAAATATATTAAATTAATAAGTTCATTATATATCTATCTTCTTAATTTATATATATTAACTAATTAATCCTAAAACATACATAAAGTATTAGTATTTTTTTAAAATTTCTTATTAGATCTTGTCATGTGTTTTTTTAAATTTAAATATTTATTTTCTTCTTTTTATCAATTTTTTAATGTTATAGAATCAATTAATTTGAAATTGTTAATTTATAATTTATGATTCAATAAAGATTAAAAAAAGTAAAAAACTTAGCCAAAGAAAACATAATTAAACTTTTAAATATTATAAATTTCACATATGAATATATATGCTTTTAATAATATCAACTTTTTTAATAAAAGATTAATAAAATTTATAAAAAAATTTAAATATTTTAATAAAAAATAAAAAATTATTATTACCAACGGCATTTCCGTTGGAAACTTCAACCAGTTTTTAAATTTTTTTACTCCTGGACCTTTCCGACAGATTTCCAACAGAAAATTTTTCGTTGAAAATTTTCAACGAAAATTCCGTTGGAAATTCAATCGGACATTGTTTTCTTTTTTTTTTGCTCCCAAAAAATTTTTCCAACGGAAAGTTTTCAGTTGGAAATCCTTTGGAAAAAATTGATCGAAAATTTTTTAAATTTACGTTGGAAATTTCCAACGAAAATTTTTTTGTCCGAAAAAATAAAATTTTTTGTAGTGTATGTTTAAACTATTGATGGGTCTTACTCAACTAGTTTCATAAAATTCGGATGCTTGGAAACTTGATTATTATGGAAACTAGAGGTAATGGTTAAGTGAAACATATGATATGTTTAGGCAATATGTTGTCATCTAGCTGATCTAAGAGTCACATAAAAGATGTGATCGATAAGCTAAGTTATCTACCGAATTAGGCATATCATGGATTGTTGAGCACACTTAAGGTCATGGTAAGTTGAATGGGGTCTAGCCCATTAGAAAGTTCCTAGAAAAGACTTTCCGTAATGACTTTGAAAATTGTCATTTTGCATATAAAATAATGGAAGACGTATTTAAAATATTAAAGCCTTGTCTTAAATAGTTTATGTGTGATTATAGTTATTGCTTTTGTCTTATCTATTTAGACATAATCTCAAGATCATTTTGAAATAAGAGAAGAAATCATATGTTCTTGACACACCTATTCTATCAATCCTCGCTGATGATGCTAGTGTTGAAGATACGGAGGCATATCAGCATCACAAGGATGACGATGATCAAGCAGCATGCGTGATGTTAACCAGTATGACCCTTGAGCTTTAAAAGTAGCATGAGCACATGGATGTCCAATATATGATTCTTCACCTTAGAGAATTGTTCAATAAGGAGGGGTGCACTGAGAGATATGAAATCTCTAAGGAATTGTTCTGGTGCAAGATGGCAGAAGGGAGTTCTGTTAAACCCCACGTATTGAAGATGATTGGACTCATTGAGAGGCTTGGACAATTAACATTGGCGATGGATCATGAGCTAAGTACTAACTTAGTTCTACAGTCTTTTCCTGATAGCTTAAGTCAGTTCATGTTAAACTTCCATATAAACTGTTTGGAAGTTATTTTTCCCGAACTTTTGAACATGATGGACATGATAGAAAAGTCTATCAAAAAGGAAACGACAGTTTTACTTCTTGTTTCTTTTTCAAAGGCTCAAACGAAGCAAAAGAAGAAGAAAACTTAAATGGGGAAGAAGGTAACATCCCAAGATCAGAAGGCATTGAAGCCTAAGAGAGGTGTTAAAAAGGACAAAGAGAAGGACATTTGCCATCACTGTGGCAAACTTGGGCATTGGAAGAGGAATCGCAATAAGCACCTAGCTACTGTAAGTAAGAAGAAAAAGGTTATTGAAGTTTCTAATTTAGGTACCATTTGTTAAGATACACTACTTTATATTATAAAGGTATATGATACCTTATGTTGGTTCTAATATGTATGACATATTGCAAATACCAAGGACAAAGATGAGTAGGATCTTAGCTGAGGATGTGACCGCATTGATGCACTACTTGAAGCATTGGATGACCGCATTGATGCACTACTTGAAGCATTGGATGACCACATTGATGCACTACTTGAAGCATTGGATGCCACATATGGATGGTTGTGCTCCTATTTAAACTTATGATTTGATTTGTTGGATAATTTGGTTAAATGTTTTGACATTTATTGTCATATGGATGACTTGTGAAACATTTATATTTAGTATTTGGATATTAAAGTTTTAATGTTTCATGTTTGGATAATTATTTGGAATAATTATATCTTACTTTATTATTATCCACATTTCTTATTTCTCCTTACAATGGTATTTGATCAATTATAAATTACAATTTATGTCAAATTAGTTTGATTAAAATAAAATTAATTAATTAAGATTAATCAACTAATCAAGTGACCTTACTTAAGATAAGATCTTAAGAAAAGATCGTTTGAGTTTGCGATTAATTGATCAAAGGAATGAATGTTGATTCATGTAAAGATGAAACTTTCTTATGAATAGAACATAAAGATGTTTATTCAAAAGAAGAAAGCAAAGTCATATTGTGATATGATTTGGTCCATACCTCTCCAATACATTAAGCCCATAGTGGTATTCTAAAACCAATACAATTCCAAGCATGCATTGGTATGTATGTATGTAACTTCGCGTAATATTCAAAAGAGTTTGAATATTACTCTCACAAAGAATCTTGGATTTAGTGGGAGCATGATGACATTAAGAAAATAGTTTTTTAAAATTATTATGTTACATTTGTCACGATCCGAAACTCCCCATCGGGCCCATGACAATCGTCGCGAGACATCGACAGACATTCTTCACTCCGAATGCCGATCGAAACCCCGCAAAGCTCTCGTATCAGCTTCTGCACTTCCCCGGTGAGCAATAGTTATCAAATATCAAAATTCGAAGGATTACAAATCATTTCCAAATCAGAACATAACATATTCTTTTCTGGCTCATAGGGGCATTTTCGTCATTTTTGTCAAAAATCTCAAAACTTGCTAAAAATGTAGTAGGTAAGCAAAAAATATATATTTAATGATTTAAAAACAAATTGAGTATCTAAAACGTTCATTTGAAGTGAAAATTTGACCATTTGAATATAATAAAAATATTCAATAAAATAACTATTTTCTTGTAAAATAATTTTCGTAAAACTATCGATACATAATTCTTATAGCGTAAAAGTTAATTATATTCATATATACTATAAAGCAAATAACCAAAGCATAAAATTTCTTTTACAGTGACACGTGGGCCCACATCTAACCAAAATGTATCGGAAGCTGGAAACCTACAGTTTTTACCAATTCGAGTCCAAATGAAGGTCCTTGTCAAAGTCAGCTAACTATGGAATTCTCCGAGCCTGAAATGTGAGGAAATGAGGGTGGTGAGATTATAAAATTCTAGTAAGTAAACAGATACCATCTAAACTATCTAAAGTCGAGTAAATGGAGACAATTAAAATAAATCATCGTACTGTAATTTCATTACATTTCAACTCATTTCAACCAAATAAATCAATCCATAAAAATCGAGTAATCAACTTGGCTTATGAATTTCTTAAAACTTTGGCTCGTGCCAAAACTCATACTCGGTGATACCTTGCGCAAGGCATCCAACCGAGTCCGCCAAGGCTGTTAAAATTTTGTATACACTTAAAATATATTTTTAGTTTGAGAAAAATA
>NC_030857.1:8604699-8606653 GCF_000208745.1 Theobroma cacao | reverse complement strand
AACATCCTTTCCATACAGTGTAATAAATTCATGATACATATACCACTCCACACATAAGTTGCTTACTATCTACAACTTTCCTTAAATTTATTGTCATCCCTATCCAATTATCTTCTTTGTCTTATACTCCAATAATTTTATTGACTTTCGGTATAATTAACTACGAAAACAGCCCAGCTTTCTCCTCACTTTATTCTCGCAATCCTTACTGAATCAAAATTTTATATTCCCCATATTCCATAATTTAACTTCATTGGGGTATATTTGTGCCCAATTATTACCTCATAATATCATGGCATCACTGAGTAATCCCCTTCATGCTTAAATTACAATCATCAACTTAATCACGTTACCCATTTCGAATGTCATTTATAACCTTATTGCTTCCTTCTATAACCTTCCTCAATAATTATATTACCAATTTATCTCTGTTATACTAAAAGATTCCCATACATATCTAATTATTTAAATAGCTATTTTACATTTCGTTCGAGTCATACAAAATAAAAGCCACTCCTAACTCCTTTATACAGGTAACTACCACATTTTCCCTTCAACGACACTTGCCTAAATTTATGACAATACAACTTCAACTAAAGTATTAAACATCTTTAGGTTCCTCATTGTCCTGATCCGGGCACATTAATGGATCCTCTTCCTCTTGAGATTTTCTCTTTTGTTCTTCAATCCAGGCTTGTTGCATTCTCCTACGTTCCTCATCACTTATCAGTGCAGCATTTCTTCCACAACCAGGAAGAAAATGTCGTACAACGTTCACCACCCTACGGGGTTTACTTACCACTGTTACTTTCTCCTTATTCTTTCTGGTTGTTCCCTTACATTTCTCCCACAGCCTAATGGAAAATGTCGGACTACTGTCACGCTCTTCCTAGAACGAATACCTCCTTCGGCTATCCTTAATTTTCCTCTTTCTTTAGCATATTCCTTAGATTCTCTCAAAAGGGAACCTCTCATGCTGACATTAATATTATTACTATCTGCACTTTTTGAACTACTCGGTTCGGCCTGCCATCGGCTCCTAGCAGTAGAATCTATCGATCCCTCACTAATACTATGAGAGGTATCGAGACTACCACCTCTTCTAGACATGGTGTGTATGTCACTAGTGCACCTCAAAACCTATATGCAATCAAATAGTAATTGTTTAATTATTTATGCATCTCAAAAATAGGTAGATTTCTATATGTAGATGCATATATTCTATTCAATCTAACCTAACTTAACTTAACTTAACTTATCTTAACTTAACTAGACTTGGGGCCACGCAGTGTCAATGTAGATTCCTTAAAACAACTTTAAAATCAAAGGCTTTAAAATCTAATGCTTTAAAATCAAAATATCTTATCTTTAAACCATGCTCTGATACCAATAAAATTATCACGACCAGGAACTCCCCATCGGGCCCATGACAACCGCCGCGAGACCTAGACACACATTCTTCACCCCGAATGCCGATCGAAACCCCGCAAGGCTCTCGTATCAACTTCTGCACTTTCTCGGTGAGCAATAGTTATCAAATATCAAAATTCTAAGGATTACAAATCATTTCCAAATCAGAACATAACATATTGTTTTCTGGCTCATAGGGGCATTTTCGTCATTTTTGGCAAAAATCTCAAAACTTGCTAAAAATATAGTAGGTAAGCAAAAAATATATATTTAATGATTTAAAAACAAATTGAGTATCTAAAACGTTCATTTGAAGTGAAAATTTGACCATTTGAATATAATAAAAATATTCAATAAAATAACTATTTTCTTGTAAAATAATTTTCGTAAAACTATCGATACATAATTCTTATAGCGTAAAAGTTAATTATATTCATATATACTATAAAGCAAATAACCAAAGCATAAAATTTCTTTTACAGTGACACGTGGGCCCACATCTATCCAAAATGCATCGGAAGCTGGAAACCTACAGCTTTTACCG
>NC_030857.1:8587035-8602703 GCF_000208745.1 Theobroma cacao | reverse complement strand
ATATTTTAATATTATTTCATTAATAAAATATTATTTTATTCTAAAAATTTTATCTTGTCTCCTTGGTACCCAAAATACCTTATTATGCCTCACTTGACTTTCAAATTGCCTTTTATCTCACAAATTCTCCTCCGATAAAATTATTATTATTTTATTATTATTTTCTCACTTGCGAAATATTTTATCCTAAACTACTCCTTTCGTCTTTTATCACTTCTAAATATTTTAATTGACCTCAATTTACATTCGATCAACTTTATTTATCACCATATCAAAGTATGGGGTATTTCAACATTGGAATTCAATACTAGAGATTTTGCATTAAGTTGCATAATCAATATAATTATATAAGAACTCCATGGATTTAGTTAGATACATTGAGATGCATTATTCATATTATATGAATCTATTAAATATGATTTAATGGAATTTCACACTTAATTCTATTTAATGAGATCCAAAAAGTTGGATGTAATAGAATATGTTAGTGTATTTGTCTCATACACATGAAGAGGTTAGTGGGTATGAATATAGTTCTTTATTGATACAATTACGTAAGATTTAATACATTTATAAAGAAAAGGCCAAGTTTTAATAAGTAGTGGGTGGCATAATACCGAGTGACAAAATGCATGTGATGCATGAAGCATAGTCAAGTTGGTATAGTTCCAAAGTTAGAGAAGGACTATGAACATGTGTATAAATAAGGTCATATACATCCTATTAAAGGCTTGAGCAAGAGGACATTTAACTTATGGAACTAATAAAGGGTTCTAGCCATTGTTAATATAACAATGGAACCACACTAAGGACTAGGGTTTAATTAGGTTTAAATATAGTAATACGACTAGATGTTGTGACATCACAAAGACAAGACTAATTAACCACATTAAAAGGCACAAGGGAGTCTATAAAATGACATGGTTGCTAAATGGATTGGATCCACATTGTGATCAAGTAACCATTAGCTTTGTGCTAGTGGGAGAATGTTAAGATGAGCTTTGTTGCCAATTGAGATTGATTAGGGCTTGGTTTCAATCGTGCAAAGATATCATTCATATTGAATGATTAAAGGTTTTTCTTCATCAATAAGACATTAATTATAATGAGTTATAAGTCTAAATAGATGAAGTCCATGAGATTAATATGCCTTGTAAAAGAACTGTAGTGGGTTACAAATATGAGATCCCTATGCATTAAAGCATAATCTTTAAGGTAGCGTTTGGTATGAGGGAAGTGGAAGCACATTCCTTGCAATATGCCCAATTAAATTACATTTCAATATTTGTTTTGCAACAGACCACTGCAATGCAAGATTGCAATGCAATCACATTACATCCCTTGGCTGTAATGTGATTGCAGTCCAAAACCAATGCAATCACATTACATTGCACTCTGTAATGTTCTTAAAGACACTTTTACCCTTCAACTTTATTACCTTATTAAAAATATTTTGTAACATTATAATTAAAATAAAAAATATTAAAATAAAATATATAATATAAAAATTAAAATTAAAATAAATAAAATATAAAAATTAAAATTTATATATTATAGGTAAAAAAATTAAAATAAAATATATAATATTAAAAATATATTAAAATAAAATAAAATATATAAAATTATAATAAGAAATAAAAATAAAATATATGACATTAAAAATATATTGAAGAGATGATATTATCTAAAAATTAAAATAAAATAAAATATAAGAAATTAAAATTTATATAATATACGTAATAAAATAAAATAAAATATATAATATAAAAAATATATTTAAAAATTAAAAATATAAAATATAAAATTATAATAAGAGATAAAAATAAAATATATGACATTAAAAATATATTGAAGAGATGATATTATATAAAAATTAACAATAAAAAATACAAGTATATTAAACTTACATTTTAATAAATAGGGGTAATTTTGAAAGTTTGATAATTCTATTTTATAGAATTATTTTACTCTAATATTGTTATTAAATATTAGCTAAGTCCTCAATTTTCAATTGTTAGTTTATTTATATTTAGTAGATTTTATAATTAGGGTACTTTAAGTTAGTTATTTTAATTTTATGTTTTTCTTGTTAATTTCGTGATTATTTATTAGTTTTTATTTCTTTTGTAGGATTTAAAGTGATTGGGCTTAATTTTGGAAAGTAAGGTGTAGACAGACCCAAAATCTGCTAGCATATACTTTAGTATTTTGGCCATATCTTGAGTTAAAAAACTCCAAATGATGAGATTCTTAGACCAGTGGAAAGCTAAGAGACAGAGCTACAACTTTTATGCAGATTACTTTGCCCAGTTCTGCCTCAAAGATAGAGAAAATCGCGTCAGAAAATGGCTAGACGTACTGTACCGGGAATGGAAATTTGTAAAGACTGATAATTGATTTTTGGGCCTTTCATTACACTTTTAAGCCCAATTAAACCCTAGGTCAGCTGAAGGAACTTTAGGTTAAGTCTGTTAGTGTAAATAGGATATGTTTAACAACATTGGAGACAACTTTTGAGAGATTCAAGAAACTAGAAGTTGAGGCTGAAACTTGGAGATCAAGTCGGCAATAATTGTTTTGTGTTCTTCCTTAGCTTTTAATTTTCTTGTTACTTTTAATGGTTAAATTTATTATAATGTTATTTATTTTTGTAATTATGAGTGGCTAAATTTTCTTTTTCTAGGATTGCAATTGAACTCACATGTAGTCTAAATTTTTAAATCTCTTTCTTACTTATTTTAATAGGATTTGAATTGTTTATTCCAATTTGTTCTTACTGCTTTTAATTGCCTGATCACCAATTAAATTGATCTAGGAATCTAAACAAACTTGGGAAAGGGAGTTTAGAGTAGACTAAAATTGAGATAACATATGATCAAATTAATTGATTTGCGTATAAGATAGGGACATACCTATAGGCCGTATGTAGCTAGATTAGAGCCTGAACTTAATAAGTCTGTTTTAATTTCAAATCACATAGGGATATAGTGTTTTGGTTAAAATAGATATTTTTATAGGTTGAGTCGGGAGACCCTTATAAATAATTTAGGACTCTAGGTTAGCAATTCAACCCATTGAAATAAGTTAAGTAAGAAAGGTAAGATTTAGATGAAGTGTGAGGGATATTGTGATCCTAGGCTTGTTTGATTTGATATTTTCTCAAGTTATTATTACTTCGATTTTTCTTGTTGGTTTTAATTTTAGTTAATTAGTTTTAGTTAATTAATAAATTTTGATTGTTTGGATAAGATTAAATTGTTCTAATTTTAGTAATTAGTAAAGTTTTAGATCAATTCCCTGTATGATCGATACCCTGCTTGCTAATATACTATCTATTCGATACGTATACTTGCGTAGTAGGATTTTAACTGACAAAACTAATATTACATTCCCAGTAAAATACTTGTAAACCAAACGCTGCAATGTTATCTTCCTTGCATTTTAATCATTATTTTACTTGCATACCAAACACTGTAATGTTATTTTTTCTACAATCACATTACTTGCAATCATATTACTTGTAATCACATTACATTGTAAAGTACCAAACGCCACCTAAATATTCCTAGTCAATGTATCATTAAGACTGGATATCAATGATGCTTAGAGACTGGTACATTATATGTTCCTTACTTTAGAAGTAAGTAATTAATTTAATAGATTGAAGTATAGAGATACTTAAAACTAAAATGTACGTGCTTGCCCATAAGAGCAAGTTCACTAAACATGACTCATATTGAGAAGTGCATTTCGTAATACAATCCAATGTCTATGTAACATTTCTCATTTGTCAATCATGTAAATACTTCCTAGACTTGAGACACTAGGCTATTTTATATGTGGAGTACTATACTTTAATTTCATCCTTACAGGTGCCTAACCAAGGATGCCTAAACAAGATGCTATTTGGTATAGTATTAAGCATGTGAAGGCAAATAAGTAGTCCAGATAAGAATCATTACCTCAACTGTTTAGATGACATATTCTATCAGTTCTTAGTTAACATTAGCTTATTGAAGTCTTTGGCCAAGGCGACTTGGAGATTATGAAAAAGTTTTCATAAGTTTCTATAAAACTAATGTTATAACTACAAGAATGAATATGGAGGTCAATAAGAGTAGACATTGTACCAAGCTCTTATCATATTTGGGATATATGATGTGGGAATGAATTACACTAATAGACTGTACATTGATAGGTTATCAAAGAACCCTTTGACTCTCCTAACAATTGGGTGGCCATGACGCATTGCTAGATGCTAATCTTAGTCTATGGAATTGATTATAAAGTAATTAATTAAAATTTATATTAATCAATTAAGTCATTAATCAATTCCATTGCCAACATGTTAAGAACCTAATAAGTCACACACAATGATTGCATTTGAATTAAATTGGGAAAGTAATGATTTAGGTTAGACTTAAATCGCATGCTAGGTAATTAACTTCCGTAAACTTAATTAAAAGAGTTTAATTAAGTTTGGGCATAATATATAAATATTTATAATTATAATGCCAAAATTGCAATAATAAAAAGAAAATTATTTCAATTTTAGGCTTAATTAAAATAGTTTGTTTAAGTCATAGGCCTATATTGTAATGTGTTATAACTTGGAGGGCCTTATTGCAAAATTAAAGTTAATCTTAACCTAGCTATATAAATCACATTTAGCTATTTTTCCAAAGAAGAAAAAAAAGATTTTTTCTTTTGTGCCATCACTTATTTTGTGAATAAGAAAAATTATTTTTGAAGCAATTTTTCAAGTGTGTGATTTGGCCATCCTTGTGAGAAGTGGAAAGGAACAAACGTTGTCCCCTTTTGTTAACATAAAAGCATAGTTAAAATCTCTCTCTTTTGCTAAAAGGTTCAAGTGAAATAGTGTGTATGTCATGACCTGATACTCCCTTCGAGCCCGTGACAACCGCCGCGGTATCCCGATAGACACTCATTACTCGAAATGTCAACTCGAAACCCCGCAAGACTTTAATATCAGTTTCTCATTTTTCCTTGTGAGTAACCATTGTCAAATATCGTGTTCTAAAAGATTTTAAGCTGTTTCCAACTTAAAACAAATAAAATATTAATTTTCGTCTCATAGGGGTACTTTGGTCATTTTTTCAAAAATTTCGAAACCAACCAATAATGTAGTATATAAGTGTAGAACACATATTTCAAAATCAAAAATAAATTTAGAGGTCTAAAACATTCGTTTAAAACGAAATTATGATTATTTGGATATAATCAGAAAATAAAATAAATATTAAGTGAAATATTCTATTTTCTTATTAAACAATATTTTCAGAGTTATACGTAGATAATTTTTGTAGCATAAAAGCAAAGTAAATTCATACATATTGTAATACAGTAATCCAGAGTATTTAATTTAATTTACAATGACCAATAGGCCCCCGAATAACTAAAAGTAAAGAGGACTTTGAACCTACAGTTTGAAGTAATGCAAATCCAAGGGTAGTCCTCGATGAACTCAGCTATCTACAACCTAATCTAAACCTGAAATGGGTGGAAAGGAGAGTGGTGAGATTTTATAATCTCAGTGAGTAAACAAACATCATCCGAAATATCTAAAGTCGAGTAAAAGGAGACAATTAAAATATTTCATTTCAATATTTATTTTATAACATAAATATTCATTTCATGTAAATATTCAACATGGCTTATGAGTATCTTAAAAACTTGGCTCCTGCCAAAATCATTCTCAAGGATACCTTGGCCATGGCATCTAATTGAGTCTACCAAGGCTGTTAAAAAGTTCGTATACATGTAAACATATTTTTAGTTTGAAAAACATAGTCATTCCTTGGCGTTAGCGGAGTTCATCATCACGAGGTGGTTCGACGTAACATGAGCTTTGTCTATACCTCAGGAGATACCCTACGCGCCTCTCCGACCGAGGTACATGTATATATCCGGATTCTGTGCCCCTCTAATAGGCTAGTCCACAAAATCCGCCTACTGCAGTAAGCTAAACCCACCATATAATAAAATTTTAACAGCATGACAGAGCTAATATAATACTACCCAGCCTGCAAGGGTAAAATAAAATAATTCATACAATTCATAAAACACAACCCAATGTGGCCCGGCTGATCACAATGAAAGCATCTTATGCCCCAACACTCCCCAACATGATATCTCCCACATTTTTCACATTTATTTGAACCTCCAAAACTCTTTTAGGAAGTACTACTCATCCTAGACCTACAAAATCTCAGAGGTCTCTGTTGTGATTGCGAAAGTGGGGGTCGAGAAGATATCATCGGTATAGAAGTAGTACTCTCAGAAGAAGATGTGTCCTTACCTCTTTTGGGCAGCTGACTGGAGGATACATTCGGGTCCTCATCTTTGCAAACTCAGCTCGCATTCTCCGATTTTCATTAGCGAGTTTTTCGACCCTTAAAGCCATCTGTACAACTTCTTTATGAGGCTCCCGACCTGTTACAGTCATCCGTTCTCTGATCTCGTTACGGAACCCTTCTTCAAAATAACTAGCTTGATCTTGCTCAGACTTCACTAGGTTTGGCACATATGACATCAGCTCGTTAAAACGAGCCTCGTACTCTTCTATGGTCAAATTCCCTTGTTGTAAACTTAGGAATTCTCTTTTCTTCTCTTTCTAATGAAAGTAGGTGTAGTATAGACCGTCGAATTCTTGTAGGAAGTCTGTCCAAGTCAGCGGAGTAATGGAACGTGATTTTACTGAGCTCCAACATATACGAGCCCTCTTCTCTAGTAATCTTGTGGCCACCATTAATTTCATATCATCATCCAATTTCATATCCATAAATGTCTCCATTACCTGAGTAATCCAATCTTTAGCTACGGTTGCATCCAAATCACCAACAAAAGAAGTGCAACCCAACTGCCTAGCTTACTTAAGCTTTTTGAAAATGGAGACATCTGGCACTGGTGGTGGAATAAGAGGTGGTGGTGGTGGCATTAGAGATACTGCTGGGGGAACAACATGAGGGACTTGACTAGCTTAAGCTTGGCCCGTAATGACATTAAGAAAAACTACTAATGCTTGGATTACCTCAAGAAACATGGAAAGAACACCAGGAGTAGCAGTAGGTGGTGGAGGAATCTCAGTAGGCTCAGTAGCAGGTGCTGCTCGAAAAGTAGGTGCAGCAGACTCCCTTTCCACGGGATCTGGCTGACTAAGTCTAGTACGACCTCTTCCCCTCCCTACTAACCTATAGAGAAATGGACACCCATGTCGAGGAGGCGTGGTACTCTACAATAAGAAATGGAACGGACTTAGACGACTTTAGATTCTATAAGCAACTAACTCGATCTAACCTTACTTCACTTGACTTGGGGCCATGCAGTGTCAGTATGGATTTCTTAAAATAATTTTTACAACCAAAAGCTTTAAAATCCAAAGCTTTAAAACTAAAATCTCTGATCTTTAAACCATGCTCTGATACCAATTGAATTGTCACGACCCGGAACTCTCATCGAGCCCATGACAACCATCGCGACGTCTTGATAGGCACTCATTACCTCGAATGTCGATCAGAACCCCGCAAGGCTTTGCATCAGCTTTCGCATCTCCCCGGTGAGCGACAATTATTAAATCTCGCATTTCAAGAAATCATAAGTTATTTCCAAATCAAAACAATAAAATATTATTTTTTGGCTCACAAGGGTATTTTCGTCATTTTTCTTCGAAAATACCGAAACCCGCCAAAAACATGATGTAAAAGCTAAATATGTTCATACATACTTTAAATCAGATAACTGAAGTATAAAATTACTTTTACAGTGACACGTGGGTCCCCAACTAACCAAGAAGGTGTAGGGTTACGAACCTTTATTTTCTAGGATGCAACTCCGAGATTAATTCTCGTCTTAATCAACTATCAACAAACTGTCCTGAGCCTGAAAAAAAAATGGATAGGAAGAGAGGTGAGATTATATAATCCCAGTGAGTAAACAATTACCATCAAAAGCATCTAAAGCCGAGTAAATTGAGACAATATAAAAATGTTATATTTCAATAATGTTCATAATGAAAAATTCGTTTTAATCTATACCAAACAATTTCTTTTCGTCAAAATTTCCTTGACTTATGAGTTTCTTAAACTTGGCCCCTGCCAAAATCATTCTCGCAAGTACCTTCGTTAAGGTATCCCACTGAAATCGCCAAGGCTGTTAAATGTCCCATACCCATAAACATGTTTTCACATCTAACACACAGCCGTTCCTTGGCGTTGGTTGAGTCTCACTCTCACATGGTGGCCAGAACGTGAGGTGCACTCAAATCTTACCTCAGGAGATACTTCATCCAACATCTCCCCCCGGAGGTAAATATATAATTAGGTTACCGTGCCCCTCTCATAGGTAGTCCACAGAAATCCCCACCACTGTAGTGACCGTTTAATATATCACCAGATTCATAAAATTTTCAGTAGCATAATATGGAGAATAAAATTTAATCCAGTCTACCGAGACCAATCTAAAACTGTTCATATATTTCATGCCAATCTCAAAAATTTAGCCATCATGCTACCATAGTGTCATAAGCCACAATTTCAATAACATATAAAATCATAAATTCAACACAGTCTCCATATACTCAATTTTTTCAAAATAATATTTGATTTTAAAATCAGTATAAATCTCATTCTCATAAAAAAAATATTTTAATTGGAAAATATAATATTTTATAATTTAAACTCACCATTCAATAAAAGCATCAAACAAGTATAATTACTCTAGATATTTAAGACGATAAATTGTCCACTCACAGTTCTAAGAGTTGATGTACTCCTAATCCCAGTCTTCAAGCACAATCTCTGTACTTTTACCAGTGTAATTTGCTCACCACCTATCCACAATGTACAATACATAATTCACCACATTAATACTTGACCATTATAAAATCAATTCAGGCTCGGTGTATTTGCATGATATGATATACAACTTATCCGACTACCGCTTAAATGTGGTGTTGACCTAATTCGGCCTATTACCCGATTAAATGACAATTGTGTCCGATTTGGTTCCAAATTGCTCCATTTCATTTCTAATACCTTAATTCACCAAACATTATTCAAATAACACCAATTTCAGCCTCAAAACCTTCCCATTTCTTTATGGAAAAATTCGGCCATTACAGTGCACTAACGCCATGATTTTTCCTACTTAATTTTCTCACCATTATTCATCATTTTCTAAGCCATTTCTCTTGAAATAATAACAATCCATCACCCACACACATCAAGGAAGATTCGGCCATGAAGATTTATGGGGAAAAATGGATTCTTTTCTTGTTGTTTTGCTTCTAAATTTGCTAAACTAACCTTAATCACTAACATAACTTAAAATCAAACAATTTCAACTTCACTCTCTCCATACCCATTTTGATCAGCCATGAATTCACCATGAAAACATGTAATTTAACCATGAAAAATAAGGAGAAATGCTTAAGGAAAATAGATTTTAAGTTTAAATTGAAAATTCCTACCTTTTTCACTTGTTTTTCCTTAATTTTTCACACTTTTTCTCTTGAAATCCTCCACCTAGGTTTTGTTCTTGTTTTTCCTTTCTTTCCTTTTGTCTTGGCCGAATATGGAGAAGAAGAATGGGCTGATTTATGCTGATTTTTAAGTTAAATAATAAAATATCCTAAGCTTGACACATGGCATGTTTCCATTGGTCCATTTTTAAAACTTTAAAAATTTTAAACCTTTTATCTCCACCACATGATTAGTCAAAGGTCAAAATGAGGATAAGGGAAGACCATGTGCTGGACAAATATCCTGGTGGTGGAAAATTATAATTTTGCCCCTAGAGTGGCAAAATTACCATTTTACCCCTATACTCCAAATTATACCGAAATTAAAATTTTTTACTTCTAAACCTCATATCATACTCGAATACTCAAATCAGACTCCAATAAGTCAAATGGGGCCAAAAAAGCTTTTCTAAAATTTTCATTTTGTCCCTAGGTGGCAAATGATCATTTTGCCCTTAGATAGTGAAAATTTCGATTTGACTCCAAATTGATCCTCAAACTCTGAATTACTATTTTGAGTCATTCCTGAACCATGAAACTCTTAATTTCACCTTAAAATTCCTATTTGAACTAGTTCAAGGCTTAATCGACTTAATGGTACCATTGGGGCAATATCGTCTTTTAACGATTTCTCGAACTTCCTAAATATGTAAACATTCTATTGAGCATGTAAATGACATCATAATTATTTTATAGAATAGGGCTTGACAACACTACCCCCCTTAAAATAAAATTTTGTCCTCAAAATTTCACTTATCAAACTCAAAAAAAAGATGGGGTATTTTCTTCCATTATTTCCACATACTTCCTGTTTAACTCACAAGTATGAAATATCAATCTTCTTAATCATATTAATCCATCTCGTACAACTTAACCATGCTATAGATCATATTTCCTTGATATCATCTCCTTGACTATTTCCCAGAGTTTCTTATGTTCACATAGTTCAATTTCTGATAAAATTTCTTATCATTGTACTACCTACATCACTCATCATATATTAAGTTTAAATCTTAATTCACTAAAAATCATTCTTCATTTTAGTTGATCACAATATCAACCCCACATATGTGTATATGCCTTATAATCTCATTTATGCTTCCAAGATCTACCTTGATTTGATCATTGAATACGATGCAATATCACAATTCCTCAGAGTCATCCCTTTGTCCTCAATCATCTTTCATGCCTCTATATTGCTTTGTATCCTTCTTGTACTTCAACATTAATTTGTTACTTAAGATTTAAATTCATTTAAACTTTGTATACCTCAATTATTTTTTAGTTCTAATTTCCACAATATAATAAGAACTTATTTACTATATTATTCTTGAAACCTTTATTTACACGTCCATCACTTGGTATTTTCATCTCCTATCACTATCTTACACCTTCATCTAACTTTTCACTCACTTTCTTCAAATCGGACTCATGCTTCATCTTCCGTTATAGCGAAAAATCTTGTTGAAGAACGAGTCAATGGCCTCAAAGGTGGTTGTACCGGGGTGTTGCTACCAATTTTAAACCGTACAACTACCCCTTTCCTCGAGTGTACTCCAGAGGAATCTCTCCTCTGCATATCCGTATGAGTTAGTGGGGATGGAGCAGCTACTGTAGCCCGTCCTAACTGTGGGCAGTCACTCCTAATATGGCCCGGCTGACCACAATGAAAGCATCTTATGCCCCAACACTCCCCAACATGATATCTCCCACATTTTTCGCATTTATTCGAACCTCCAAAACTCTTCTCGAAAGTACTACTCATCCCAGACCTACTAAATCTCAGAGGTCTCTACTGTGACTGCGAAAATGGGTGTCGAGGAGATATCACCGGAACAGAAGCAATACTCTTAGAAGCACATGTGTCCTTACCTCTTTTGGGCAGTTGACTGAAGGATACATTCGGGTTCCTCCTCTTTGCAAACTCAGCTCACATTCTCCGATTTTCATTAGCGAGTTTTTCGGCCCTTAAAGCCATCTATACAACTTCTTTATGAGGCTCCCGGCCTGTCACAGTCATCCGCTCTCTGATCTAGTTACGGAGCCCTTCTTCAAAATAACTAACTTGATCTTGCTCAGACTTCACCAGGTCTAGCACATATGACATCGGCTTGTTAAAACGAGCCTCGTACTCTTCTATGGTCAAATTCTCTGATTGTAAACTTAGGAATTCTCTCTTCTTCTCTTTCTGATGAAAGTAGGTGTAGTATTGACCGTCGAATTCTTGTAAGAAGTTTGTCCAAGTCAGCGGAGTAATGGAACGTGATTTTACTGAGCTCCACCATGTACGAGCCCTTTTCTCTAGTAATCTTGTGGCCACCATTAATTTCATATCATCATCTAATTTCATATCCACAAATGTCTTCATTACCTGAGCAATCCAATCTTTAGCTACGGTAGCATCCAAATCACCAATAAAAGAAGTGCAACCCAGTTGCCTAGCTTCCTTAAGCTTTTTGAAAATGGAGACATCTGGCACTGGTGGTGGAACAAGAGGTGGTGGTGGTGGCACTGGAGATACTACTGGGGGAACAACATGAGGGACTTGACCAGCTTGAGCCTGGCCTATAATGACATTAAAAAAAGCTGTTAATGCTTGGATTGCCTCAAGAGACATAGTAGGAACACCAGGAGTAACAGT
This sequence comes from Theobroma cacao, assembly GCF_000208745.1. NCBI lineage: Eukaryota > Viridiplantae > Streptophyta > Magnoliopsida > Malvales > Malvaceae > Theobroma > Theobroma cacao. The sequence goes on along the minus strand of NC_030857.1, from coordinate 8,590,524 downwards.
AGGTGGTGGAGGAATCTCAGTAGGCTCAGTGACAAGTGTTGCTCGAAAAGTAGGTGCGGCAGACTCCCCCTTCACGTGATCTGGCTGACTAAGTCTAGTACAGCCTCTTCCCCCCCTACTGACCTATAGAGAGGTGGACGCCCTAGTCAATGAGGCGTGGTACTCTACAATAAGAAATGGAACGGACTTAGATGACTTTAGATTCTATATGCAACTAACTCGATCTAACCTTACTTAACTTGACTTGAGGCCACACAGTGTCAATGTGGATTTCTTAAAATAATTTTTAAATCCAAAAGCTTTAAAATCCAAAGCTTTAAAACCAAAATCTCTGATATTTAAACCATGCTCTGATACTAATTGAATTGTCACGACCCGAAACTCTCATCGAGCCCATGACAACCGCCGCGACGTCCTGATAGGCACTCATTACTCCGAATACCGATCGCAACCCCGCAAGGCTTTGCATCAGCTTCCGTATCTCCCCAGTGAGTGACAGTTATTAAATCTCGCATTTCAAGAAATCATAAGTCATTTCCAAATCAAAAAAATAAAATATTATTTTCTGGCTCACAAGGGCATTTTCGTCATTTTTCTTCGAAAATACCGAAACTCGCCAAAAACATGATGTAAAAGCTAAATATGTTCATACATACTTTAAATCAAATAATTTAAGTGTAAAATTACTTTTACAGTGACACGTGGGTCTCCAACTAACCAAGAAGGTGTAGGGCTACGAACTCTTACTTTCTAGGATGCAACTCCGAGATTAATTCTCGTCTTAATCAACTATCAACAAACTGTCCTGAGCCTGAAAAAAAAATGAATAAAAATAGGGGTGAGATTATATAATCCCAATGAGTAAACAATTACCATCAAAAGCATTTAAAGCCGAGTATATAGAAATAATATAAAAATGTTATATTTCAATAATGTTCATAACGAAAAATTCGTTTTAATCTATACCAAATAATTTCTTTTCGTCAAAATTTCCCTGACTTATGAGTTTTTTAAACTTGGCCCCTACCAAAATCATTCTCGCGAGTACCTTCATCAAGGTATCCCACTGAAACCGCCAAGGCTGTTAAATGTCCCATACCCATAAACATGTTTTCACATCTGATACATAGCCGTTCCTTGGCGTTGGCTGAGTCTTACTCTCACGTGGTGGCCCGAACGTGAGGTGCACTCAAATCTTACCTCATGAGATACTTCATCTAACATCTCCCCCGAGAGGTAAATATATAATTGGGTTACCGTGCCCCTCTCATAGGCAATCCACAGAAACCCCCACCACTGCAGTGACCGTTTAATATACCACCAGATTCATAAAATTTTCAGTACCATAATATGGAGAATAAAATTTAATCCAGTCTACCGAGACCAATCCAAAACTGTTTATATATTTCATGTCAATCCCAAAAATTTAGCCATCATGCTACCATAGTGTCATAAGCCACAATTTCAATAACATATAAAATCATAAATTCAACACAGTCTCCATATACTCAATTTTTCCAAAATAATATTTGATTTCAAAACCAGTATAAATCTCATTTTTATAAAAAAAAATAATTTAATTGGAAAATATAATATTTTATAATTTAAACTTACCATTCAATAAAAGCATCAAACAAGTATAATTACTCTACATATTTAAGACGATAAATTGTCCACTCACAGTTCTAGGAGTCGATGTACTCCTAATCGTAGTCTTCAAGCACAATCTCTGTACTTTTACTAGTGTAATTTGCTCACCACCTATCTACAATGTACAATACATAATTCACCACATTAATACTTGACCATTATAAAATCAATTCAGGCTTGGTGTATATGCATGATATGATATGCAACTTATCCGACTACCACTTAAATGTGGTGTTGACCTAATTCGGCCTATTACCCAATTAAATGACAATTGTGTCCGATTTGGCTCCAAATTGCTCCATTTCATTTCTAATACCTCAATTCACCAAACATTATTCAAATAACACCAATTTCAGCCTCAAAACCTTCCCATTTCTTTATGGAAAAATTCGGCCATTACAGTGCACTAACATCGTGATTTTTCCTACTTAATTTCTCACCATTATTCATCATTTTCTAAGCCATTTCTCTTGAAATAATAACAATCCATCACCCACACACATCAAGGAAGATTTGGCCATGAAGATTCATGGGAAAAAATGAATTCTTTTCTTGTTGTTTTGCTTCTAAATATGCTAAACTAACCTTAATCACTAACATAACTTAAAATCAAACAATTCCAACTTCACTCTCTCTCCATACCCATTTTGACCAGCCATGAATTCACCATGAAAACATGTAATTTAACCATGAAAAATAAGGAGAAATGCTTAAGGAAAATAGATTTCAAGTTTAAATTGAAAAATCCTACCTTTTTCACTTGTTTTCCTTGATTTTCCAATCTTTTTCTCTTGAAATCCTCCACCTAGGTTTTGTTCTTGTTTTTCCTTTCTTTCCTTTTGTCTTGGCCGAATATGGAGAAGAAGAATGGGCTGATTTATGCTGATTTTTAAGTTAAATAATAAAATATCCTAAGCTTGACACATGGCATGTTTCCATTGGTCCATTTTTAAAACTTTAAAAATTTTAAACCTTTTATCTCCACCACATGATTAGTCAAAGGTCAAAATGAGGATAAGGGAAGACCATGTGCTGGACAAATATCCTGGTGGTGAAAAATTACAATTTTGCCCTTAGGGTGATAAAATTATCATTTTACCCCTATACTCCAAATTATACCAAAATTAAAATTTTTCACTTCTAAACCTCAAATCATACTCGAATACTCAAATCATACTCCAATAAGTCAAATGGGGCCAAAAAATCTTTTTTAAAATTCTCATTTTGTTTCCAGGTGGCAAATGACCATTTTACCCCTAGATAGTGAAATTCCAGTTTGACTCCAAATTGATCCTCGAACTCCGAATTATCATTTTGAGTCATCACTAGACCGTGAAATTCTTAATTTCACCTTAAAATTCCTATTTGAACTAGTTCGAGGCTTAATCGACTTAATGGTACCATTGGGGCAATATTGTCTTTTAACGATTTCTCGAACTTCCTATATATGCAAACATTCTATTGAGCATGTAAATGACATCATAATTATTTTATAGAACAGGGTTTGACAATTAAATGCCACCAAAATATTATAAAATATCATCAATTTCAGCCTCAATATCCTCCCTAGAAAATTCGACCTCTTATGGGTAATGGGAGAAAATGAATTTTTTTCTTATTGTTTTGTTTCTAAATATGCTAAACTAACTAAAAACACTAACATAACTTAGAATCAAATCAATCCAACTTCATTCTCTCTCCCTACCCATTTGGTTAGCCATGAATTCACCATGAAAACTTGAGTTCTAAGCATGGAAAATGAAAAAGAAAGCATGGGTAGTGTAAATCACAAGATAAAATCACAAAATTTTACCTTTATTAGCTTAATCCCTTGAAATC
>NC_030857.1:8572355-8586915 GCF_000208745.1 Theobroma cacao | reverse complement strand
AGTATTTTAAAGACTAAAAAAAATAAATTGATATTAACATGCCATGTGTCACCATTTCATTGGCCTATTTTTATTTCTTAACTATTAAGCTTTCTCTCTCCACCATATAAATCCCTTCAATTATCCATGATAAAATTCGGTAAAATCCATGTGCTGGACAAGTGTCGGGTGTATAAAATTACAATTTTGCCCCTGAAATCGCAAAATTACCATTTTACCCCTATGCTCCGAAAAATACTGGGATCACAAATGTTTTTCACTTCTCAACCTCAAATCATACTCCAATACTCAAACCATACTCCAATAAGTCAAATGGGGCCAAAAATCTTTTCTAAAAATGTTCATTTTGTCCCTAAGTGGTAAATGACCATTTTGCCCTTAGGTAGTGAAAATTTCAATTTGACTCCAAATTGATCCTCAAACTTCGAATTACCATTTTGAGTCATCCATGGACTGTGAAGCTCTTAATCTCTCCTTAAAATTCCTATTTGATCTAGTTCGAGGCTTAAATCAACTTTGTTGTACCTCTTGGTACAATACCTACTTTTGTAAATTTTTCGGGACTCTCCTAGCATGCAATCATGCTATCATCACATATATGTCATGACAAGTATTTTATAAGGTCAGGCTTTACAGTGTACTACCGTTGGAAGCCAAGAAGTTGATTAACTAGGGTTCTTGCTTCTGGTGGTGTTCACAAGTTGCATTGAGGAGATTGCTATTCCGATCAAAAGAACGTTGGCAAGGTTAGCTTCTTATGTTATGATTTTATATGTCATTCTATGTGTTAAAATATCACCATCGTGATCTGTGGGTGGAGGTATGTTTTATTTTGAAAGTTTTAATTTTCTTTTCGCTACATGATTTTAAGCATGCCATCATAGCCAAACCCAACACAAACAATGTATGCTTCATGGCTAGGAAGAATGAGAATGCTTGGTTGTTGCATAGGAAACTAGGACATGTTAATATGAACACACTGGCTAAATTGTCATTTTTAGATCTTGTGGTAGGACATCCTAAGCTAAAACTTGATAATAACAAGCTTTGTGATGCTTGTGCAAAAGGTTAGGAGAGTCTTTCTTTGTCACAACTCAATCCCGGGCCATGATCAGTGCAAGGACCCAATAGGCACAGCCCACTAGGCCCAATCAAGCCTTTCTATATGAATCTGTATATTAGTCCATTTATCATTCATATTTCTTTAAGATCTATACTTAATAGTGTTCGAATGCTAATTTCTTCAAAGACAATTCGTAGAACCTAAGTAAATACTCGCACTGGCATCATAAATTAAAATATACATAGATAGTTTGTCAAATGTATCTTAACAATTCACATTAAACATATATGTGCATATACAAAGACCTTGATCATCAGCCGAGTGACTCTAGGTGACCTACCGAAAGTAGATAAGAGGAAGCACCTTCGCCTAGGAATCCAACTACCTTCGAACCTGAAAACTAAAATATGAAGTTGAAAATAATGAATATAAACTCAGTGAGTGAACTTAGAAAGGGAACAAGCAAACGATACTGAAAGATTTGGAAAACATGATGCACTTATTTTAAAAACAATGCAATTTAGTTTAATTTCTTGTAAAGCCCTTAATTCAACCATTGATTATTTAATCCCTTAAGGTGAAGGATTTATAATCCACAATGGAGTTGAAAATAGTGAAAACTAGAGCAAATATCCAATCAAGACAAGCAAAACAGAGGGTTTCTCGCTGCAGCAGAAAGGCATTTTATAGCATATAGTACAATCACATTTTTATTTTCATAACTTGTCTATAGCATATATATATATACATGTACACTACTGTCGCCTTACTCAGCTCATGTGTACTCCTTACAAGCACATTTCAATATCATCATGTGCACTCCCTACATGCACATTTCAATATCATCACATGTACTCCTGCCCACACCGCACACCACTAGCACTGTCACATGCACTCCCACACCGCACGTGCACAGTTATAGCTATTATACAGCATTATCACTCAAAGCATAACACACATATCCCCATAATATAGGAATACATGGTTTCATTATATCACATATTTTACCACATAAAATGAAGACAAATCATCAAGATAAACAACATATGTATTGCTTTGTCTTTGACCCACAAAAAGTACTTTATTTGTCTTAGCATCTATACCGTAAAAAATTAAGGATTCAAAAATGGCTTTAAGACCTTTGTCACAAAGTTGACTAACACTTAACAAATTATACTTAAGTCCACTAACAAATAAAATATTTCAATTTGAAACGAAGAGTTCTTACCGATTGTACCAATACATTCAATGTGACCTTTTGAGTTATCACCAAAAATTACATTACCTCCTTTATTTGGTCTCAATTCTTTGAATGATTCCTTGCTACTAGTCATGCGTCTAAAGCATCTACTATCAAGGTACCATTTTCCATTTTGTTGTGCTTTTGACTTCAAACATTTGTGGTCCTCCTTGTAGACATCAAATGCCATAAGACAAGAGTTTGTAACCTCATCATCTTAAGAATCATCATCACTCCAAGTTGCTATCATTACATTTTTCTTGGAATTTCTTGCGACTTTCTTCTTGCTTGGGTACTCATATTTGGTATCTTTAGGCTTTTTGTAATCATGGCATATCAAATGATTATTTGAATGTTCCATTCTATGCACACCTCTCTTTTTAGGTTTTCTATTTCTATAGTTTTTAATCATGAAATTTTTAAATTTTCTAACTAGCATGGCCATGTCTTCCTCACTCTCACTATCATTTTTTATGACTCTTTCTTCTTCCCCAACTATGGATTTAAAGGCAACTTTCTTTTGTTTGTCTTCTTCGTTCCTATACTCTTTTATTTCACTCTCATATTTAAGTGTTAACTCATAAATGAGAAGAGATCCTATAAGGTTTTCTAATTTGAAGTTATTTAAATTTCTATCTTCTTCTATAGCCATAAGTTTAGATCTCCAAGTTTTTGGTAGGTTATATAAGATCTTTTTTACTAGTTAGGCATTCTGGAAGTCTTTCCTTAGAGTCTTCAAACTTCCTACAATGTTTGTGAACCTTTTAAACATCTCACTTATTGATTCACTCTCTCTCATCTTAAAAGGTTCATAATCATGGATAAACAACCGAATTTTGTATTCTTTTACTTGGTTAGTTCCCTCATATGTGGTGTCTAAAGTATCCCAAATACACTTGGCATTTTCTCACATAAAGATTTTATTATATTCACTCGCACTTAAAGCACAAAGAAAAGTATTATATGCCTTACAATTTTTTTGGACGAATTTCTTATCTCTATCACTCCACTTATCTCTAGGCTTAATCACTAATGTTCCTTCTACTAATTTATATGGAACATTTAGGCCATCTAATATCTCATTCCACACATCCAAATCTATAGATTAAATAAACATTTTCATTCTCTTTTTCCAATAAGGACAATTTTCACCTATAAAGAGAGGTGGCCTTTAAATTGATTACCCTTCAACAAGTATGGTTGCAGTCACCTCCATTTTTGTCAATTTGAGCTTCTACAAAGGATCTCTCATATGTGGTTAGACTTACAAAAGTTGAAACCATGCTCTGATACCAATTGTTAGTGTAGACGTCTCAATAAGCAATATACCGAGAGGATGATGAATTGGTATTTGAAAACTCTTTGAAAGAATAAGTATAAAAATCAAAACTTTTGCAACCAAAAATCTCTTTTTATGTCACAAATTAAGTGTAAAATCTTTCTAAACCTATTTTCAATAATAAATTGAAATGAACTAAGAATAAATCAAAGTAAAGATATCTTCCTAAGTCAAATAATGAAATAAATCTAAGTAAAAATATTTTTCCTAAGTTAAGTAATGAACAAATAATAAATCAAAAGAAGAATATTTTCCTAAATCAAGTGTAAGCAAAGATAACGAATCAAGCAATTTTCATGAGATTATTGACCTCAAGAAATTCGATCGATGTGTTTTCTAAAAAGTGTTTTAGAATTATTTTATTTATATTTATATTATATATTAGTCTTTGAAGAAAAATATTTTTCAAAGTCCAACAATAATGAAAATCATAAATCAGTACTACAATTTCAAGTTGCTCATTCACCTCATGATAGCCTTTGGTTTGCATCTTTGATCATGGCCTTATGTAAGAAAATAGGAGTGATTTAGGACAAAAGTGAAGAAATTTTTCATCCCAAAAGTCCTTCAGATGTAGTAATTATGCAAAGGTTTTATGCTCGAGAGTATTCGATTGCCAAAGGCAGTTCTTCATTGGCTCCGCGCCATCCACCTCCACAGCAGCCTCCTTAACATTTTTCCTTATTTTAAAAGATGGAAAGGCTTGAAATTCTAATGGATCATCACACGACATGTATGCAATCAATTGAGCAGATGATGAGAGCTTATGTTGAGCATGTTATCATGGACAAGGCTGTTCTTTCCACTTTGCCAGATACATAATGGAGGACCAGAATGAAGGTGTAGAGAAGGATGACCAATAGAGGTTAACAACAAGTCAGGAGAGTGTTCCTTTTCCTTACTTTTGTAACATTTGGGACAATGTTATTTTTAAGTTTGGGGGGGGGGGGATTTCCAATTTTTAAGCTTTGTTCTAATTATTTTGCATTTATGTTTAGTTAAGTTGATTGTCATTTAATTTGTTGCATGTTTTAGAAACTTGAGCTAGATTTAATTACGCTAATTCCTTTTCATTTACCTATCCAATGATGAGAAGTTAGTTATATTCTTATTTTGATTCTTTGAAACATGTGAACATTGTTTGAGTATTATGTAAATTCTTATGCTACAATTCATTATTAGGATGTGATTTCTACAATTTGACCACTATGTCTTTTACTTAGATTCATTGTACATATCTAGAAAAGGTTTATGTGAATGTGAATTTTGAATTATGTCTTGAGTTATAGAATTTGTTTAATTCTTTCTCGAGGTGAAATCCTAAGCTATACATAGTTAAGGAGATAAATTAGGCCATCATTGGGCCATTTAAGCCTTTCGAGCCAATCTTGCTATATATTTATCACTTAGAATAGCCCATTGAGCCTAATGTAACCTTTTCTTTATTTAAACACTTACTTAGTAACCTAAACCCTTACATAAATAGTTTCAATTTTTGCATCCCTCACTCTTAAGTGCATAAGTCAATTTAGGAAGTGTAATGATCTAAATAGTGAAAAAGGTAGTGAAGATGAAAAGTGATTAAAAGCTCAAAAGCATGATTGCATTCATCTCACAACCCAATAAAAGAAATAAATTTGGGATTTAATATTGAGAAAAAGAAAAGAAAAAAGGGAAGAAAAAAAGTGAAGTGTTGAACAAAAGAAAATTTTGAGGAAAAAAGAGTGTACTTGGTGAAGGAAAATAAAGCTGTAAATAGGTTCTACAATGATTATGTGCTTAAGGTAATTTGAGCTAAAAAAAATATCCTTTATCTTAACTTAACCCTAGCCATACATTACAAGTTTGATAAAGACCTATTGATCCTTAATTTAATATTAGTCTACTTTAATGGAGAAAAATATGAAAAGCAAACCTATGGAGCTTTAGTACTATTTTGAATTTCGCATGCGTATAAACTTATCCAGATTGTATAATGTTCTGGGTGAAAAGATTGCACACACACACGGGGAAGTCCACTTGATGATGAGCTTGCATTTGAATTGAAACATGAACTTGAATAATATTTATGTGTTGTGGAGAGTTAAGATTATGGAATAACTTATGAGGATATTAAAGGTAATTGCTAAGTTGGTGCAATTTATTTCTAGTTAAGTTGTTTTCTTTATTTATGCTATTTCATTTTATTTTACGTTTTACTCAAGAACTAGCAAACTTTTAAGTTTAGGGGTACGATAATTCTATTATATAGAGTTATTTCTCACATTTTGGGAGCTTGAGTAGCTAAGTTTTTTAGATTTTATGTTCAAAATTTAAGTATTTTAGTTTTTTCACCTAATTTAGTTTAATACATGTTGATTAGTTAGTTTTAAGTATTTTAGTTTAATTTAATATTATTTTGCTTTAAATTAATTTAAGTTTAGTTATTGTTGATTTATTTTACTGTTCTTGTAAGAAAGTTGATGAAAAGACCTTAGTTGATGAAAATCCGTGTAAGTATGGTGATGGCTTCATTCATGCATACTATAATATTTCAAGGATAACTTGAGCTAAAGAAGTCCAATTGATGTGATTTTTGAGCCATTGGAAAGGTCAAAGACAAGGATACAACTTTCATGCTTATCATTTCACCTAGTTCAGATCATATCGAGGTAAAAATCATATTGAAAGAGGCTAGACTACTGTAGTTCTACACAAAGGCAGCAAAATGGAATGAAGGCTACGGCCTTGAGATGCTCAAGGCTGCAGCGCCAGGATTCAACAGGGTCCCATAGTAGGACTCGAGAGCAAAGCGCCATGGTGTTGGTGAAGTGAGGTCGTGGCACTGAAAGAAAAATGTGCACCATACTAGCACCCAAAGCCAGGGCACTGCGATGTCAAACGTATTTCCAAAAATAAAATTTTGACTGGATTTTTGTAAACTAAGGCTTTTGTGAACTATTTAAAGGACTCTTTTAAGAGGTTTTCAAAAGAGGATGGCAAGCAACTATTTTGGAGAAAAAGAGCCAAGAACAAAGTAATAAAGTAAGAGGATTTGATAAAGAATTGAGATCGAACAACTTCAATTATTAGTTTCTCTCTTTAGTTTTGTTTTTTCTCTTAATTTTTTTGACTTGGATTAATGGCTAATTTTATTTGAATAATATTTTAATTAGATATTATGATCTAAACTATCTTTCTAGAATTATGGTGGATTTCAACATGTAGTTTGAATATTTGTTTCTTTTTTATTTACCATGAATAGCTATTGCTTTGTTTATTCAAATTATTTTATAATGCTTTTGATTGTCTGGCCAACAATTGAATGATTCATGAATCTGAATAAGACTCAATAGAGTGATTTTAGATTGAACTAAAGTTTGAATTGTGTATGTTCACATCACTTAAGTGATCTGATACATAATCAAGGTAGACATATGCCTAAATGCCATACATAGTCAAATTAGAACATTAGCTTAATGAACTTTATTTAATTGATTACTATAGAATTAAGTTAGGTATTTGTACAAGCATCTCGATAGAGACTTTTGCATAATTTTGAATTCTAAGTTAGCAAAACCACTCATGAATGTAAATATTGAGAGAAACAGATGTTAGATGAAGTGTTGAATGAACCCATAATCTTAGGTTGTAATTAATTACCTTTCTCTAGTGAATTTTTAGTTTATGTTAATTAGTTTACTATTTGATTGAATTTAGTTTCAATTGATTTTCTCTATAATCAAGTTGCTCGAATAAGATTAGTCTGTCATAATCTTAGTACTTAGTGAAAAATTAGGAAAAAATCCTTATGGGATACGATTTTGGACTTACTATCTGTATTACTTGTTTGATGCGTATACTCGCGTGTACTAAATCAACAACAAAGCACAACTAGAAAAGATAAAGAAGCTTCATCGATGTCTCATGTATGAGGATGTGTTGTTGAATGATAAAAAGACCAAAGCCATGCTCAATTCGAGGGCTTTTAATACCTTCATTACCCTGAAAAAGGCAAAGAAATGAGGTCTTAAGGTTGAGAAAAACTTCAGACAGATGAAAGTTGTCAACTTACTAGCCTCAGCTATTATGGGAAACTTAAAGACATGAAGATTAAGATTGGTTCTTGGGAAATAAAGGTGAACATGACTGTTGCCATTATAGATTACTTTGATTTTGTTTTAGGCTTGGATTTCATGACAAAAGTAAAAACCATCCCATTCCCTGTTGCGAGTTGCTTAACGTTTTTCGGGAAACAACTATGTGTGGTCCTAACTACAATTTTACCCACGAGTAAAAAGAGGATCATATCAACTTTCCAATTCAAAAAAAGGATTAAAAATAGAAAACCCTCTCATGTGGCAATGTCCATCTACAAAGGCGGAGATAGCACAAATCCAATACCCATTGAGTGAAGTTAGTGTTGGAAGAATTTTAGGATATGATGCCAAAACAGCTACCTTAGATCCTACCACCTCAACGAGCTGTTGATCATATTACTCCCAAGAGTCAAACCTCTACAAATGGGTCATACAAGATGGCTCCCTCAGAGCTAGCTAAGTTATAGAAACAATTAGACGAGCTAATCCAAGCAAGATTCATCTGACCTTCAAAAACATCTTTTGGGGCCTTAGTACTTTTTCAAAAGAAGTAAAATTGGAGTTTGCGGTTATACATGGATTATCGTGCTCTGAACAAAGTCACAATAAGGAATAAATATCCAATTCCCCTTATATCAGATCTTTTTGACCAGGTGAGTCATGTGAAGTATTTCTCTCAATTAGATCTAAGGTCTGCCTACCATCAAGTAAGAGTGGCCAATAGAGATGAACTGAAAACCACTTGCGTAACATGGTATAGTGTGTTTGAATTTCTTGTTATGCCTTTTGAACTAACCAATGCTCTTACCACTTTTTGCACATTGATGAATTAGGTTTTCCATGATTATCTGGACAAGTTCGTGGTAATCTACCTAGACAACATTATGGTGTATAGTTTCACCTTAGAGGAACATCAAAAGCACTTGCGGCAAGTCTTCCAAAGGTTGCAAGACAACTAGTTGTATGTAAAGAGAAAGAAATGTGCATTCATGTAAACCCAAATTCAATTCCTAAGCCATATAATTAAGCAAAGTCATATCTTGATGGATATATAGATGGTGAAGACAATTAAAGAGTGGGCAACTCTTAAGAATACAATTGAACTTTATTCATTTTTAGGGCTAGCAAACTATTATCGGAGATTTATGGACGGATATCCAAAAAGAACAATGGTACTTATGGAACTACTTAAAAAGGGACAAAAGTGGGACTAGATACATTAATCCTAAAAGGCTTTCAAAGACTTGAAGGAAGTAATGATGACGGACCCTGTCCTAGCACTCCCAGATATTGAAAAACCTTTTGAAATATAAATAGATGCGTTAGACTTTGCTTTTGGAGGGATATTACTGCAAGAAAGACATCCAGACACATTTGAAAGCCTCTAACCGCATGAAAAAGTAGGTAGACAAAAGTCGAAGAAAGCAACACTTTAAGGTAAAGGACCTTATGCTAATGAAGTTGGTACCCGAACAACTCAAATTCTTAAGAAAAAAAATCGACAATTAGTGCGAAAGTATAAAGGCCTGATAACAATTATAGCTAAGGTGGGGGAGACCTCCTAAAAGATTGATCCACCCAAGTGCATGAAAGTGCATCTATTGTTTCACATCAGCAATCTGAAGCTATGCCATATAGATCTAGCAGATGTAAGCAGGATTCAAGTCATGAGAGCCACCATCACAACGCCAAGTAGAAGAGATTCTTGTAGAAAGAATGACCATAATCAACAAACGACCAACACAAGAGTACTTGGTGAAATACGAAGGTCGAAGGACAAATGAAATCACTAGAGAGAATGAGGTCGACCTCCATGCCTTCAAGTAGAAGATTGAAGAGTTCCAGGTCAACCAATCAACAAGGACATCGACAAATTAAGTGGGGGAGGATGTCATGAGCCAATCTTGTATAGGGCCATGATAGGGTAGTAATTGTTTAAGAGACTAAGTCTTTTGTACCCTCAGGGAAAATGTCCTCTTTTTAAACATTGTAATGGCACTTTGTGACGTATTTAGAAATGCTTATTAAGTCTTTAGAGGGAAGACCTTTAAAAGAAGGAATGTCTCGATCTCACACCTTATAATGGTTCTTAATGATATACTTGTAAAAGCTCGTTAGCTCTTTATGTTGGGTGAGCAGTCGACGGATTATTAATCTGCTTCACTGATAAAGGTATGTTCGTAGATAACCATTTAGGGCTGCCTCTATGGCCCGATGATGGAGCGTTAATATTCTTGGTCCCTTTGTAATCATATTCAATATTAATAAAACATTATTTGTTGATATGGCTCCAGTAGTCGCTTATAAGCATTCATTATATCCAATGATTTCGATATTGCATTTCCTTAAACTAATTTATGGTTATTATTGATGTTTACTTAGATATAATCGAGTTATTGGTAGGTTTGTGTGGAAGCGTCCACTTAAACACCGCACAAACTATCACGTACTTTAGCAAAAGAGCGTAGTTCGTGACATTGAGGATAAAGGAGAATCAAGAAGTAAACATTGTAGAAAATCAAGAAAAATAAATAAACGCTAACTGATTCAACGTTATAAAAATCAACGATAAAAAAATGATTCAAAGTTATAAAAATCAAAGACTGATTCAACATTATAAAATCAACGGTAAAAAAATGAGTCAAAGTAAACTAAAAAACAAAGCTAACCACCAAGATACAAAACATCTCTTGGGTCTAACCCACGTGTATACTCGCGTACAATGGGAGATTCGCATTTTCTCAAGGCTTGAACGGTTTCGTGTGCGTGTGAGTCCACTTTCTTTTCTTCCTTATAACAAGTTAATAATGGGTTTACTTATATAACACATTAACATTTTTTTTACCTAAACAACATGGGATATAGATCCAACACTTTGTTCATTGAATAAGATGTATATTAGCAAAACAAAGGCAATGTTGCGGTGGCCTGGTCAATGCAACTTCTAGGTCATAGTCGACAATTAGAAATTCTTCATCTAGAGAGATGAGGAAAGGTCTTCTTCAGGCAATAAATTAATTAGGGAACTGCAGCAGCAGAACTTGAGTTCTCTCAAGTTATTGGTGATTACTTTCTACTGCATTGATCAAATATGTTTTCTTTTCCAATGCTAGGAGAGATGGAAATCAGGTTGCTCTGTTGCTTGTAAGACTAGCCGCGAGAGAACTCATACTTTTTCCTTATTTGTGACCTTAATTATGTTATCTGACTCTCATCTCTAGTACTTGAAGGACATTTTCATTTATTATAAAAAGATGGAAGCAACTTACAAAGTTTTCAGTGATATGACAATCTCTTATATTTAATAGTTAGAAGGCAATCCTACGTACGAAAGAGCCGTGTTTCGAAAGTTTCAAAGGTCTTGAAGATAGAAAGCTTCTTGAAGTCCTAACAGTTTGAATTTCATCTCCTGATGGTCTTGAAGTTAAATTTAAACTCTCAAGGCATTCACCTTTTTTGTCAAGACAAGCAATGGGTTATTTTCTGTGAATAGAAACCGACCACAAGAAGTGAAAAAATGAAAAATGGAAAAGAGAGAAAGAGGGGCTGGCCTGCCCTGGGGGAGAGAGAGTTGGGAGAGAGAATGAAAAAAAGGAGGCCTTTATTACTGTATGACCCATGTCAATTTGACACGTGTTCATGCTTGTAATTTTGAATGGACTGTGTCCAAGGGTCAGCAATATCTTTCAACGTACCGTAACTTACGAATATCTTTTAAAGCTCAAGTAGATTTTAGATATTTCAAATCACATACACAGGCCCAATCCTGAAAATATATATATATAGACACAACTTGTAATGGCCCAAGCCTTAATATAGACAACAAGTTTCCCCCATGGGTCCTTTTAAAGCTTGCTAAGATTAAATCCTCCTACCACTTTGGCCCTGCTTAAGTCTTCAATTTCAAATGTTTAAAATGCTTTTAGTTAGACTTAGGTTAAGGTCATATAAGTTTTTTTTTTTTCCTTATAAATTTTATTTAATTAAAATTAATTAAAAATTAACAATCAAGAATATTTTATAAAAAATAAAATATATATATTACAAATTATTTTAACTTGTGATTATATTGATTCAAATTAAAATTGCATTGGAAAATTTAATCGATTTCATTATAACATGATAGATTTCCTTAGTTCCCTCTTAAACGAGTTTCATTATGCTAAAGTCAAACGCAAGGTGTTTCAACATTGTCCATGCTCTGGAGAGTCCGCAGTTCAGGGGATGCCAACACACGCATGATTCCGTCGCCCTTTCCATCCTACTCTTTGCATTGCCTCTGTCAATAGTTTAATAGTCTCAAAGATTCCTGAAAACAAGCTTTCCGAGACGTATACAGTTATAAATGCTGGACATCCTTTCTCAATTGATTATAATTTAACCAGTCTGGCAAAGAAAAACATAAAAAGCAAGTTTATCTGAACAAACTAGTTACAACCAGTGTTTTTGCTTTGCTATTAAAAGTGTTTGAAAGCACTGAACTACTCAATTTATATTAAATTTAACCCAAAGTTCAGAACTCAGTCTGCAAACACCAAGATTGTTTATAGATTTGTCATATTACTAAATTGATGAGCTACATTTAAAGCCAAAAATAGAGCCAAAAAAGTACAATAGTACCGAGTAAATCCGTTACAAAAAATAAAGTCAAAGCTGGAATCTAATAACAAAACAACACACCAGCCTGACAAACACCACGTGTTCATGTCTGGTAAGTTGTAACATTAAATATAATTACAGTGTCATCGAACCCAGAAAAAAGAAGAAATCGTACAAAACACAGATAACCAAAAAGGAGAGATAATGAATCAGAAAAATGAAAGCTGATAAATAAACATTGAAATTACAATAGAAGAAAACTAGTAAGACCGATTACATCTGTCTAGACAGAGAAAAGTAGTTAACAAAATTTTACCTAAAAATTCACCAACTGCTGTTTCTCTGTCTAGACAGAAATAATAGATCTTAAAAATAGAGTTGTAGTGGATAACATCCTTTTTCTATCAAAACGATCCACCCAATCTCTTTACACATACAAACAAGGTCGGGAGTTCAGGAGTTCAGACTGCATCTTCAACCGTTGTTTCCATGTGTAAAGGGATTGAATGGATCTACATCTACAGGAGGAAAAAACAAGAAAAGAAAAAGGGTGTTTAGGGTTTTGCAGGAATGAAGGGAAAAGAAAAAACCGCTGCACAAAAGAGATGACGGGGTTCAGGGTTTGGAAGGGTTGTTTATTTATAGGGAAGATTTGGGGGCAAATCCTATCTTTTGATGGGATATCTGACGGTACAGGAATATTTTGCCTTTTCAGGAACCTCGGATCTTGTGATCTTAACCGTTGAATAATAAGGGCATTTTCCTCTTTTCCTTGTTTTGTCTTTTTAAAAGCATCCAAGTAATTCATACATAGCAACTGTTGCAACCATGCAGCAGGTAACACAATCCAATAAAAAATGAATATTGATCGGTATACCCTTTGTTGCTTGTGGCGTACCCTCCAATCTTTCCCCACACATCTCATCTGAAACTCATTTAACCCAAAAACACCCTGCCAACATCAAAACAAAAGAAATGAAACAGCATGAAGCCTTCACCTACACACAAACTTTTTCGTATATATTTTTATAATTATTTTTAATAAATTTTACTAAAATATATGGTAACATTTTAATTATTTGTAATAGAGGCTGCCTGACCTTGTTGTGCTACAGCTACCTAACGTCCAGAACAAACTTTCACCTCCAAGAGAAATGATAAAATTAAACAAGGGAAAATTAATTTTGTTTTCCTTGAAGGTAATAAAAATATATATATTTTTTATATATTTAGTCAATTTCTATGTGGTCCAACAATTTTAACTCCCTTCCCCTTTCCCTTTCCCTTCCCCTTTCCCACCCACGCCAAAAAAGAAAAACAAGAGCCGAAGAAACTTTCAAGAATTTGTTTTTATAAATCCAAAAAATTATTCTGCATTAAAACGCACAAGCCCAATGAGAATGTCAGAGGGGGAACTGGGGTTCCTTTCTTGAATGTTTACTTGGGCCTTGTTACTATTGAATGATCGTTCGTACCTTTAAGCCAATTACAAGGTACTGAGCCTATTTGGTCCGTTAAAACTTTTGTAATAATATTATTGAAGAAGAATTGTTTTAAAAGTGCTATATAGTCAAGTGTTGATCCAGTAGAACTGTTTTTAAAGTATTAATTATAAAGAGAAGTGAAAGTAGCATTTGGAAAACTTAATGCAGAAATTTTATAAATATAAAAAACTATTTGGTAATACTTTAATTTATTCTTACTGAATAAATAAATAACTCAACTTTATTGAACAAATTCATAAGAGTTAGAATGAAAGAAATAAATAAACTAAAAATTTTATATTAATTAAAATAAGAAATTGAACTAAATTAAGAGAAATAATTGAATCAAATAAAAAAAGGTGAATGTGAAAAAATATAATTCTCTCTCTAATTTTATGAATTATTAAAAAATAAATTTAGCATAAAAGGAAGTCTCATTAAATATTTATTACTACATAGTAACACTTTTTGCAAAAAAGAATTATTTGTAATTTGTATGAAAAAAATTTAACATTTTATGAGCCAAACACCTTGCTTCTACTTTCGCAATAGAAAAACTCTTGGAAAGTTGGACCAAACATTCACTTAATCTTTTCCATTAATATACATATATATATATATATATAGATATATGTATAGATATATAGGCCTTTGAGAATTTTACAAATGAGTATAGCAGTATTTATATCATTTTTAAGTCTCACTACATGTGGGTTTCATTCAACTTTTTTTCAGCTTGTTTCGTTTGCTTATTTT
>NC_030857.1:8449803-8567507 GCF_000208745.1 Theobroma cacao | reverse complement strand
AAAAAAATGACCAAAATACCCCTGTGTGGCGAAAATTTTATTTTGATTGTTTTTGATCTAAAATAGTATATATTCTCTAAAAACTCGATATTTAACAATGATTGCTCACAGGAAAGGAAAGAAACTGATATGTAAGCCTTGCGGGGTTCCGGTTGGCATTCCGGATAATGAGTGTCAATCGGGACGTCGCGGCGATTGTCATGGGCCTGAGAGAGGTTCCGGGTCGTGACAAAAAGAAATGAAAATAAAATATATAAGATTATAATCAGAAATGAAAATAAAATATATGACATTAAAAATATAATTAAGAGATGATATTGTATAAAAATTAACAATAAAAAATACAAGTATATTAAATTTGCATTTTAATAAATAGGGGTAATTTTGCAAATTAACATTATATTCTCAGTAAAATACTTGTAAACCAAACACTGCAATGTTATTTTTTTTGCATTTTAATAATTATTTTGCTTCTATACCAAACACTGTAATGTTATTTTCCTTGCAATCACATTACTTGTAATCAAATTGCATTGTAAAGTATCAAACGCCATCTTAATGTATGAAATTTCCAAGCGGGCAACTGATGTATCTTACTAGTGGGTGAGGTTGTTAGTAGATGTAGACGCGAGAATCAAAAAACAGATCCAATTCTTCTCCTCTTCTTTCTTTTGAGACTAATTTTCCCCAAATCCATTTCTTTTTCTCCAAAACTCAAAAAAGTTAAAAATCTAAAAATATTTTATCTTAAGTTTTTGTTAAAAAAATTTAGAAAAAAAAAAAGAAGAGATTTTCACAATACTACTTTGATTAAAGGAAAGAGAAGAATGAGAAAATTTTAAAAGAAAAATTGTGATTTGACATTATCGACGATCAATCAGTAATCGATAATTTTAGATTATGATTTTACCACATAACTACATCAACTAGTTCAGATACCACATGAGCTAAAAAACAATTGATATTGAATCTAAGAATAGTTATATTTTTATTAAATTAAAAAATTTATTTAACTTGAAATAAAAATTTAATAGATTATTTGAATGTAATAAAATGTGCGAAGTTTAATTAAATAAAGAAGTATAATATAGGGGATTTTATAAAACTTAATCCATAAGAATATAAGACAAGAAGAAGATGGATTTTTTTCCCATATTAAAGATTGGTTTTAGTATGAAATTAATTACTGATGCATGCCATGATGGGAATGACACTTTTCACTCACCACATCAGCACCATGTGAATATAAAAAGACAAATAACAACTACAGTAAAACCTTTATAAATTATATTTGATAAATTAAAAATCTCGATTTAATAATATTTTTAATCGATCCCAACTTGAGGTCAATATGGTAAATTAATAATTCGCTAAATTTATAAGATAATACATTTAAAAAAACACACATAGGTCCCATTTGATATATAAATTAATAATCTCTTTATATATCAAAATTTTATATATATAACTCAATTAAGAAGTCTTTATAAAATATGATTCCAATGTTATTTGTTTCTTCTTAAAATTAATGTCTCATTGGATCTCATCTTTAACTTTTTTTAATACATTAAGAAGTTTTGCTATAGTATTCTTGTATTGCAAGAGAAAATTACGTAATGTGATTGTTGCTTTAAGTGCATCTTTACGTGAGGAAGGCTTCAATATAGAACTATCATCGTCAACTTCATCTTCTTTGTCATTTTCAATAACGTCTTAATAATTTACTCATCATAAATGATGATAATTCATAATTGGTAATTAGGTAATATTCGTATAATCATAATACACAACACATGTATTAAGTTTTATGTTTTAAAAAAAATAAAAAAATATCTTGATAAATTAATTTTTGATTAATTAATATATAATTTAATAAATTATTAATTTATACATTAATTAATAAATTTTCATGCTCTCAAGAATGTTAATTTATAGAAGTTTTATTGCATTAGTTATAATGATTTATTTGATTCAAAATAAAAATAAAAGAGTTCAATTGAACGTAATAAAAAAATAATTTTTTTGAATTTTTTTGAATAGTTCAAGAAATTTTTTCGAATATTATATTTTTAAAATATTAAATTACAATAAAAAATTAACAATTTATTAACAACTCTTTCAACAGTGCATTATTAATATTAATTTTAATTTTCTCAATCATATTTAAAAAAAAATCTAATAGCATATTCACCCTAACGTGAATATATTTTAAACAATGAAATGAGTTTATTTTTAAACATGTTTTTGCTTATTCAACATAAATATAAATTATTAAAATGAATAGATAAGTAAAACTCACATTTAAATAAATTTAATTAATTTGAGTTAAAATTTAAAAATAAATGAAATTACCTTAAAACATATAAAAAATACCAATATTAAAAAAAGTTGTTAATTTTAATAACAAATTTTGTGTGGGTAATTGATCTAGTACTAGTTAAAGATAGGATGTAAGGGACGAATTGAGGAGCAGTGTAAATTTGGGTCTGTGATCTCCATTTTCTAAGCCATACATTATAGTCAAAACTCAAACCAGTTCAAACCTGGTCAATCCACCCATCACTCACCCCAAATCTCTAATTGATTGATAAATATGATAAGATTGAATTTTCAGACTTTAATAATCATTTAAGCATTTATTATGAAATATTTCACAAATTTAATTTAACAATTTCCATTTAAACCTTGCCATCTCAAGTAAAGTTGGAAATTCAATTGCAAATCCTCAATAAAATTATGAATAAAGAAAGTTTCATGATTAAAAAATTAAACATAAATCTTAGAAAAAAATATATTGGATCCAAATCATGCAAGTTAGTTGTAAAGCACATGCTTGACATAAACACATGCATGCATTCATGTGTTATATATATATATATTCAATGCCAAAATGTTGTACAGATAAAATTCAATGTCCTCAAGCAATTTACAGTTGCAAAAAAGGATGGATCTTATATTTTTTTGCCCCAAACGCCACATTATGACACTACCAAATATAGTGCACCACTGTTACGGAATTGCCTTTCCTTTTTTCCTTCTCAGCGGTCGCATCTTCACCGTTGATAAAAATTCCCATTTCTCGACACACATTAATAACCTACTCCCCCTCACTGCTGCTTTTATTCTTTGAAACAGTGAATCTGCATACAACATTGAACAAAAAAAAGAATATCATGGGTAGTGATTGAAATTGATTTAGTGAACAAAATCTTTTGCTGCTATGAAAAAATAAAAGTTCTTTTCATCACTGTTGCAATAGATGCAGTCGCCAAATCGCGCTCTCCCCCTACACGTTGCTCACACTACCAACCACCCGTTCCTATTGCAATCATTATTATTGTTACCATCTCAGGCAAATTTGGTTAATTCCCTATGTTATGTGTTGTATCTAAAGATAAATCATTTCTTTCCATTGAAAAAGGGGTATGCCCCCTCTATTTTCACATCTAGGGTCTGATTTGTGCTAGAAAAATAGTATAAGGAAAAAGGAGAAAGGCTTGAGGTGTGCAATAACACAAAGTTATTACTTATTATGGGGATTTACATACAAAGACTTTACAAGATACAATAAGCCTATTGCAAAATATTTTTTTTAAAGATGAATTTGTCTTGAAAGTATGTTTCTTTAATAGACACTGAAAAGTTATATTTGTTGTTATTTTAACAAATGTGTCTATTGTGTTACCATTAATCTTGAACAGTTACATCTCAATCAGACTTTCAATATTACAAACTATTTAACAATCTCTCACTAGTTTGTAATATCAATAATGTTATGCATAATTAGAAGTATCTTGAAGATTTGAACTTTCTATTAATGTAGAAATTTTAAAGTTAAAGACGAAGTATTGGCATCACAAGGATTTTTCCACATCTTCTTATGTTATAACCGAAAATATCACACACATATCATTATTCAATCACTTTAATATTCAACCAACTGCTTTAACACTTATATGGCCTCGTGCTAATCTTGGTTTTATGAATTTTTACAAGAGTAGATCCTTTTAACTCTTGTTTCAAGTGGCACCACTTCAATATTCATATAGTGGAATTTGTCATTATGCCCCTGTTACTACAGGCATTTAACATTTCCATAAGGAGCCTTTTGCTCATCCTCTCCTCACAACAATCACACTAAATATTCTAAAATGAGGTTATTTAATATTGAAATTCAGTGCATAATAATAGCATATAGTAATTTGTTATTACCCATTGAACTTTTATTGTTAGTTTTGTTAACTCAAAGTTGGATTTCTATTACTAACACATTTAAGTCAAGGGTTTTAGCCCTATTCCACTAGAAATTGATTTTACAACCTCTCTTGACAAAAAATTTGGTAAGTGGATCAGCTAAATTCTTGAAAGATTTAACATAAACTATTGTTATAACACTATTTGAGATTAATTCTCTTATATAAGCATGTCACAGACTCATGTGTCTAGACTTTTCATTATAAATCTTATTGTGGGCTACACATATTGTAGCTTCACTATCACAATATATGAAAATGGCTGGCATCAGTTGTGGTAACAACTTTATATCTAATAACAAATTTTTTAACCATTCTGCTTCTTTTCTAGCATCTGCTAATGCTAAAAACTCGTATGCCATTGTAAAATGTGTAATACAAGTCTGTTTCCTAGATGCTTAACTAATGGCTCCAATTCCTAAAGTAAAAATCCATTCTGATGTGGATTTATTGTCATCAATACTAGTTATCCAACTAGTATTAGAAAATCCTTCTAAAATACTAGGAAAACTACTGTAATCAATTTTTAAATTTTTAGTTTTCTTTAAATATCCAAGTGCTCTAGTAATAGCCTTCCAGTGATCTTTGCTAGGTTTACTTGTAAACTTTGAAAGTTTGTAAACGACAAAGACTATATCCGGTATGGTATAATGTACAACATACATTATGTTGCCTATAATAATTGCATATTCTAATTGTACCATAATTCTTTCACAATTTTTTAGTCAACTTTATACTAGAATCATAAGCAATATTAAACTCTTTGATTTCCAAATAACTCAATTTATAAAAAAAAATTTCTATATAATGTGATTAATTCAATGAAATCACATTTTTATCTCTTTTAACTTTAATTTCCAAGATTGTGTTAACTTCATTGAAATCTTTCATTTTGAAGACTGAAGTCATATATTTCTTGGTTTCAATAATCGCAAGCATATTTGTGTCAAGTCCAGCTCTACAATATATTTATTATGTCATTCCTATATAAGAATGCATGTTTGCTTACTTGGGTACCTCAAAAATCGTTAAAAAACGGTAATGTACAAAATGGTACAATTAAGTTGAATTAAGCCTCGAACTAGTCCAAATAGAGATTTTAAGATGAAATTGAGAATTTTAAAATTTTAGAATGACTTAAAATGGTGATTCGAAATTCGAAGACCAATTTAAAGTCAAATTGAAATTTTCTTGACCTAGGGGCAAAATGGTCATTTTACCACCCGAGGTTAAGATGTGAGTGTTGGATGAAATTTTTGACTAAGATTGATCAATTGGAGTATAATTTGAGTTTGAGAAGTGAAGAATTTTAATTTTGGTGTTTTTTCCAAGATAAGGGCAAAATAGTCATTTTGCCACCTAGGGGCAAAATTGTAATTTTACACCACCCAACACTTGCCCAGCACATGAATTTCACCCATTATTATTATGGATAATTGAGAAATTTTAAATAGTGGAGAGAGATTACTTAATGGGTAAGTATGACACATGAGCCAATGGAATGGTGACATGTGTCAAATTTTCATCCATTTATTATTTGGCTTTAAAAATCAGCCCATAATCCTCCCAATTCATTTCTTTTAGTTGGCCAAAGGAACAAAAGGGAAGAAAAGAAGAAGAACAAAAACCTAGCTAAGAAATTCAAGAGAAATTCACAAAATTTCAAAGAATCAAGTGACAAAACGTAAGATTTTTCAATTCTAGCTTGTGATCTACCTTTCCTATGCATTCTTTTTCATTTTCCATGGTTGAGAATCAAGTTTGCATGAGGATACCCTTGCTGGCCGGACTTGGGGGAGGAGTCTTGAACTTGGATTTGGTTAGATTTCAATATATTCTAGTGTTTTTAGTTAGTTAGTGATGTGTAGTATAAAAAACAAACAAAAAAATTTCATTTTCTTCCATCACCCTCCACTGGCCGAATCTTCCCTATGATGTGTTGATGGTGGACTTGATTTTATTTCAAGTGATTTGATTAGGAATGAATGATTTATGGTGTGAGAATCAAGCATAAAAATATTATATTGTTAGTGCACTCACCATGGCCAAATTTTTCAAGAGAAAATGTGAGGATGATTTTGCCACATTTCAAGTTATTTAAATTGTGTTTAATGATTTGGAGTATTGGGAGAGAAATGGAATTGTTTGGAGTTGAATTGGACGTATTGGCCAATTAATCGGGTGATAGATCGAATTATGCCAATACCATTTTATTTAGGTACATAATTGAACGTGTATTGAACGTCGTATTTAGATAGTTACCCGAGCATTTCACATCCTATTTCATGCATTAGTATAGAGTCTGAATTGGTTTTATAACAATTTAGGACAAATGTAGTAAATGGCTTATTGTGCATCATGTCTAGGTGGTGAGCATTTTGACAAAAGATAAGAGATAGTACCCAAGGATCAAGAATCGGAGTACTTGGAACTCGATTTCCATTACAGTGAGTAACCTTATTATTGTCTTAATTATCTAAAGTAGTTTTTATTCATTTTTGTGATTTGATAGAAAAATGAGTTTAAATGGTAAATCTTTATGTTTTATAAACAAAATGTGATTAAATGAAATGATTTTATAAAATAGTCTTGAAATTGAATGATGGCTTGGAAAATAGAGTAATTGGAGACTATTTGTTGTGTTATAAATCATGGTTTGAATTGAATGGCTTATGATATTGGCATGAATGGATGAATTGGAAATTGTGTTGAAATTATATGAACTGTTTTGCTTTGCCTTGATAGGCTGGTAATTTTATATGAGCCATGTTATGCTGCTGAAATTTTATTGATTTGATGGGATATCGATTAGCTTACTACAGCGAGCGGGTTCTATGGACTAGCTTTTTTGAGGGGCACGAAATTTCGTTATATTTTTACCTTGATTTGGGAGGCGCGTAGGGTAACTCCCGAGGTAAAACTTTAGAGTTCACTTCACGCTAAACCACCACGTGAGGGTGAACTCAGCCAACGTCAAGGAACGGTTATATTTTCAAAATAAAAACATGATTTATACGTACATGACTTTTTAACAGCCTTGGCGAACTCGGTTTGGATAATCTCAAGCCAAGGTATCCCTAACAACTGAGTATGAGAATGATTTTGGCACGAGCCAAGCTTTTCAGGAAATCATAAGCCTCATTGTTTATTTGGGTGAAATGAATCTATTTTATCTTATTAAAATAAGTTCAAAATGCTATGAATCATTTTTATGCTAATCTATTTTATCTGTCTCCATTTACTCAACTTTAGATATTTTAGATGGTATTTGTTTACTCACTAGGATTATATAATCTCACCACCCTCATTTCTACCCATTTCAAGCTCAAGATAGTCGGTAGATAGCTCATTTCGTTGAGGGCTACAGTTGGACTTGCATCCTAAAAAACTGTAGGTTCACAGCCTTCATTACTGTTAGTCATTCAGGGGCCCACATGTCATTGTTAAATGTTTTGAATACCTGGCTACGTGTGCTACTGTATGTAGGAATTTATTTTGCTTTTACGCTGTAAAAAATTATTTACGTAACGTTCTATAAAAATTGTTTTATAAAAAAAAATTAAAATATTTTATTCATTATTTTTATTTTATTCAATTAGCTATAATTTCACTTTAAATGAATGTTTTAGATATCTAAACTTATTTTCGGTTATGAAATGTGTAAATTTCTCTCATATACTACATTTTAGCTTATTTCGAAATTTTTGAAAAAAATGACCAAAATACCCCTATGTAGTTGAAACTTCTCTTTCACTGTTTTTGAATTGAAATTAGTTCATATCACTTTAAAACATGATTTCAGTAACTAATACTCACAGGGAAAGCGAGAAAACTGATGTTAAGCCTTGCGAGGTTTTGATTGGTATTTCGGGTAATGAATGTCTATCGAGACATCGCGACAGTTGTCACGGGCTCGATGAAAGTTCTGAGTCGTGACAATTTGTATCAAAGATCAACAAATTATATACATAAAGACATATGATTACACCACATTCTTTTGTAAATTTAGAATAAGTACATTTATCTGCATTGTTATGTACAAATTTGTTTGAAAGTATAATACTATTAAATTTTTCTTGGCATTACTTTGGAGCTTGTTTTAATCCATAAAGAGATTTGATTAGTTTACAAACCTTTCTCATTTACAAGAAGTATAGAACCTTCAGGTTGGTCCATATGTATTTCTCCATTAAGATCTCCATTTAAGAAGGTTATTTTAACATCCATTTGATGTACATGTAATTTATGAATAGATTTCAAAGCCAAAAGTGTTCTTATGGATGTTATTCTTGTTATCGAAGCATAAGTATCAAAATAATTTGTGCTTTCTTTTTATGTGAAACTTTTGGCAACTAGTCTAACCTTCAAGGTTTGTACTGAACCATCTGTGTTATATTTACTTCTAAATATCCATTTACAGCCTATGGGTTTTGATCCAGGAGGAAGATTAACTAAAACCCGTATTCTATTTGACAAGATTGAATCCATTTCATTATTTATTGCTTTTTTTCCAAAACACTAAATCCTTTGAAGACATAGCGCCTTTGAATGTTTTTGGATCATCTTCAATGTTTAATAAAATAGGTATCTTTTTATACACTTTGCTTCTACTTCCTTCCACAAGGAATGCTAATGCTTGCAAATCAATAAAATCTAGATCTAAGTACTTTTTTTTTCTTGCTCTTTGACTTTTTCTATGTTCAATTTGAGTATCATTCCCTTTCCTTTTCCTAGATGCACTATGAGAAGTCATATCACCTTAGTCATAACTTGGAATTAAAACATTTTATTTACAATCAAGTTTATTGTTAGAGTTCTATAGAAATTTATTTTCAATAAGCTCAACATGTATAGACTTTACAATAACATTTGATTGTAAATCTAAAATTCTATATGCTTTAGAATGTTGGGCATAGACAAAAAAACACCTTTCATTGCTCTAGGTCCAAGCTTTGTTTTTTGTGGTTCAAGAATTTTATAAAAGGTCAAGCACCCCCACATTTTTAGATATTCCAAGTTTGGTTTTCTTCCATTCCAAAATTGATAAGGTGAAACCTTAAAACTCTTGAAAGGAACTCTATTTAGTATATAGCATGCTGTTAATAAAGCCTCACCTCATAAATCGTGCAATATATATGCATTCAATAATATAGCATTTATCATGTCAACTAAAGTTCTATTTTTTTTCTTTTAGGCAATCCATTTTGTTGTGGTGAATAAGAAGCATTTTTTTGATGTAGCAAACCATGTTCTTCATATAAATTATCAAATTCTGTAGGAAAATATTATCATTTTCCATCACTTATTAGAATTTTGATTTTCCTACCTTTTTTATTTTTCACAACAGATTTATATTCTTTAAATTTTTGAAAAGCTTCATCTTTTATTTTAATTAAATAGATATAAGTGAACCTAGAATAATCATCTATGAAAATTATTAAACATCTTTTTCATCCTCTAGTTAATTTTCCATTTAATTCACAAATATCGATATGCACATGATCTAATAATTGTGAGTTTCTTTCTACACTATGAATAGGTTTTTTTTCATTTTTGCTTGTATTCATATTTAACATTTCTCTAAGTGCTCATGTTTACATGCAATATAACCATTTTTAGACATAAATCTCATAGAACCAAAATTTAAATGACCTAGTCTAGCATGCCATAATAAAGAATTAGACTCAACAATATAAGTAGAAATCATATTTATTTTATTAATGCTGAACCTGTACATGCCATCACAAAAGTTTATTTTCTTACAAATAGGCCACCCTTAGATACTATTATATTATCATATTCTAATACAATTTTAAATCCTTTCTTTACAAGCAAACTAGCAGAAACTAAATTCTTTCAAATTTCATGAACATGGAATACATTCAATGATGTCAGCTTCTGTTTAAAAGTGAAATAACTCAACGGTTCCTTTTCCTTCAACTTTGGCTATAACATGATTTCCCATAAAAATATCTTCTGGTTTGTTAACTTCCATGTAAGTCTTGAATAAGTTTATGTTATTGCATACATGAATTGTAGCACCATAATCCAACCATCAATCTTTACTTTTATTGGAACCAATAGTCATATTCAATTTTGTTACCATTCCAATATTCATTATAGAAACCATGGCAACTAATTCCTTGATAGCCTCTTCTACTATGTTTGCTTTTTCAAGATTTTTAGAACCAAAATTCTTTTCTACCTTCCTTGATTTGTACTCACTAATCATATGGCCTTTCTTTCCATAGTGGAAACAATTTATATTTTTCTTATCATTTTTCTTAAAGGCTTATCTCAAAACTTTCAGTGCAAACGACTTGGATTTCATAGATTTTTAGAGTTTTGATTCTTTCTAAAATTATTAGAATTTTAACTCACAAGATTCAATTAAAATTAGAGGATTGATATAGTGCATCACGTGCACGTGCTTCACATTTTATTTGCATATGAGTCATGAATTGTTTTACTAATATACAATCAACAAAATGCAAAAGCTTTTTTTTTTTTTTGTATTTATACCAAAATTGAGACAGTTTAGAAAGAAGTGCACCTATTTGTAATGCATTAAAAACCTTAACCTCAAGGTCTTTTAGTTTTGAAACCAAAACTTGTAGTTCATGTACTTGATCCATGATAAGCAGATTATCTCTTATCTTAAACTTAAAATATTTTAAGAACAAAATTTGCTAGTATCTCATTTTTCATTCTTGTAGGTAGTTTCCAAGGTTGCTTAAATTTTCTTTGGAGTCTTCAGATTATAGTAAAGGTTATATAGACAATCTGTCAGATTAGAGTCTTCATGTTTTTTCCTTTAGGCCTTTTGTGCATCATACTCTTCATCAATTAATTCTAGAAGTGCAGTAAGATTTGGATCCAAAAGATAATAAATCTTCAAGGCTGTAAGCGAATACACTATTTTATCCCTCCAGCAAGTGAAATTGGTTCCATCAAACCGATCAAGTTTGATGAATTCTTGATTCATGAATTGAAATCTCAAATTTGGATTAGACTCCATTAAGAATAACTCTTTAAAATTGTTAGAAAAATAGTACAAAAAATAAGAGAAAGGCTTGAAGTGTGCTGTAACACACAATTTTTAAAGAGTTGTTGCTTGCTATAGGGATTTGCATATAGGGATTCTCCAGGATGCAACAAGCTTATTGTAGAATGCTTTTTTTAAAGATGAAGTCTGTATTGGAAGTACATTTATTTTATAGACACTAAAAAGTTGTGTTTGCTGTTATTTCAATAGATGTGCCCGTTGATGTATCTGTTGTGTTTCAACAGATGTGTCTATTGAACAATTTTTAGTAATTGCATTTGTTGAAAACACTGCTCTTATTTTAAGAGTTATATTTAATCTTGGACAAGCACATCTAAATAAGACTTCCAATATTACAAACTATCTAACAATTTGTATCATTGATAATAATAATAATAGGGACGAAACCATTAAGATAAAGAAAAGTTTAATTCATATGAAGCAAAGAGGCAAGAATTGGAAAAAATATCATTTGATTCTTTGATCCTAAAAAAAGAATAAAAATAAGAAAAGTTCCATACCGGGGTGATAAATTGGAAATTTGAGGAAAGTTACAATTCTTTTCACAAAATAGTGCACCTACACATATTCCTCAACATTGCTTTTAAACCAAAAATTTAAAGGTAACTATCAAGACTTTGGACTACATGGCACGTACTTCTTGAAATGGTTCACGCATGTTTGTTGTCAAGGAGAAATAAGTTTA
This sequence comes from Theobroma cacao, assembly GCF_000208745.1. Classification (NCBI taxonomy): domain Eukaryota; kingdom Viridiplantae; phylum Streptophyta; class Magnoliopsida; order Malvales; family Malvaceae; genus Theobroma; species Theobroma cacao. Next base: position 8,555,503 of record NC_030857.1, on the reverse strand, counting down.
AGTTCGCAAGGATTAAAGTATCCCTCCATTCTTCTATTTATATCTATGATCGATCATAAAAGAGGCCTTTAACCATTTTGTATAATAAGCTATTTGTACGAAGATGGAAAAGAAAATATGAAGAGTCAAATTAAAAGGATTAATGATTGTTTTTTTACTAATTCAAAACTAGTTTTTTTTTTTTGCCGAGATATTAAGGGTGTTATGGGTATAAATTGATAACCATGTTACTCAATTAAGAAAAAAGTTAATGGTGGTTTAATGGAAGGACTTGTTACAGCTGATAAGTTACTTATTTTAGAACGAGATGTTTATTTTGAAAACTAGTGACCTGAGTTAAATTATGGTCGCAATTTAAAGACTTAAATGTTATAAAAACATAAGATACAATAAAATTAAAATCCAGAGAAATCAAACAAATAAAAAAAACATAAAAATTTAGATGGTTCAACTTCTTGCCTACATCCACAAAGTGAAACCGTTTTACTATTGAGAAATTAAAATACAATAAAATTGATCTATATGGTTTCCCAAACCAACAAAAAACCCTTTGTACACCTTCTCTCAATAACCTCTTACAAACACTCACCCACACCATTCTAGCTCCACATAAAGTAAAACACAAAGTTACAAGGTGTTTCCTCTTTAGGGCTCTCAAGGCATTACTCACCTTTTTTTTTTGGGAAAAGAGACCAATTTATATTCTTATCATTTGTGGTAAACAAAGTCCCATTACATCATATAACAATAAGTCTTGAATATTTAAAGGAGGATTATTGTAAACCACAAATCTTTCTTCTACCGTGAAACCCTTGTTAGCCATATAGTCATATACTTTATTACCTTCCATGAAGACATGTCATATAACCACCTCCCTTTGTCGTTGAAGAAGACTATGGATTGCCTGAATCAGGTCCAAATTAAGATGAGGGTGAGCTGATGGAGTATTAATAACTTGGACTACCATCTTGTTGTCAACTTGTAGATCAATTTTCTTGTAACTCAAGTTCCATGCCAAATTTAGACCTTCGTAAACACCCCAAAGCTCCACTTGATAACCTAAGCATTTATCTAATTTGACTGAGAAACCTCTTTTCTATTCACCTTATGCATCCCATAATGCACCTCTCGTTGTTGCTTTGTCTAAAGAATGTCGAAAGGCACAATCAATAATTAAAACAATACAGTCTGCAGTAGGTAATAACCATCCTACCAAACATTCCACCCTAGATGGTGCATTTAAGCTCCCTTCCTACAAAATATTTATTCTAGCCAAGTGTGTATCCAATGCCCAGCTTTGAATTAAATTCAAGCAGCCTTCTGTAGAATGAATCTTATTCTCAAATATGAGTGAATTCCTCCATTTTCAAAGAAACCAATATAGATACCAAACATCCTTGATAACCATCATTATTCAATACCAACTTTCATTTTAATTCTAAAAGTAATTTTATAACGTACGTTTTCATTAGAATTTGACATAACAAACTTGATAACCACCATTCAGCATCTAAATCTAGTTCATAAACTTAGAGTTTGATATATACATCATTCTAGCTATTCCAAGCACAGTAAATTCATAATAATAAACGTATCATAACAACAATAGTATGATCTCAACTATCTAGGACTACTTCTGAAATAATGGTATGGTCTCCATTACCTTGGACATATTCTCAAATAATGGTATGATCCCCACTATCTTGGACTTCTCACAGATAATGGTATTGTCACATCAGATTTTGTGGTGGGGTATAACCAAAGCATGGACCCAGATGAGTATAGCCCGTTAGGCCCAAGCAAGTCTCATTCCATTCATTTATTAAACATTCATTATTTTGTGTGGAAGCATACATTTAATCATCCATACGCATACATTGTAATCACATGCATGCAACCATAGACAACATTACATAGTTATGGACCTTCTCAACATAAACAGTGTAAGTGTAGTCATCTCATGTATCATCAAAGTGCCATAATCTCATGCATAGTATCATATAAACATTTATCAACACCCTCGAGTATTCATGTAAGCTCTCAAGCCACTTTTACATATTTATCCAAAACATTCATAAAGTAAAATTTCAAACATTGGCTACATCATCATAAACGTGTTCGATATCCATAAAACATAAAAATAAATAAAGAACGACTCATCAATGGAACATGACTCGACCTCGAGGCGGCAAGTGGCTACTAAATCATGTACAAAAAGAAAAATTGATCACGTCTCCGTGACACTAGTTACTAGCAAAAGAGCTATCACTTATCTACAACAAAAATAAATAGGAAAAATAACGTGTGAGTCACAAAGACTCCGTCAATGGATACTAGGAAGGGGACAAGCCAAGGAGGAGAGTTTTTCGTTACAATGCACTTTTAAATACATATGATTCATAATTTTTCCTCCATTTCCATAATAATCATGAAACATAGCATTTAAACTCAATTTAAATAAAAAAATCATGGAAAATATGTTTACATAAATCATTGGAAACCTTTTGCCTTGGAAAACCTTTGAAAAACACTTGAAAACTCATTTCAGGAAAGAATGTATTGATACATCTGGAAATGTATCAGTACATTTTACACAGAATGCCTCCTTTTGTATTATGTTTAAAATGTATCGATACACGTTCTTCATGTATTGATTCTTTAGACACAAACCCACTTTTCTAGGTAGAATTCCTACACATAACCATTTCATATGCCCTACTACCTCTTAAGACCATTCCTTAGGCTAAGGTTCAATCTAACCAAGCCTACATTCATTTCGTACTAGAGTATATAATATCAACCATACTCAATCAGCATATTGAATATATTTAAACATGTATATCAACAATCATTCTCAGTACATATAACGTAGACTTAGGAGCATAAATTCATAAACTTTCTAATAAACCATAAACATTTCCTAGTTATGAATGGTCCTTACCCCATTCAAGTCGATAGTGATCTAATCCTCACTACCTAGGATTCCTAGTACACTCTTATGAGTGGCATATCAGCTTCACCCACAATCTTTGATCGGTCCCACCATACTTAACCGGGTAATAGACAAAGTCCTCACTACCGTCTGGTTCACCTTATGTGAATGATCATCATAGTTGTGTGAATGGCGCATTGGCCTTACCCACAACTTTTAGAGTAGTCCCACCCCATTCAAGCAGATAATGATCAATCTCCACTATCGTCATAGGATTCCTTAAGCTTAGGATTGTTCTCATCCTTAGCTTGCATCACAAATGGGTAACATTTTCATAAATCATCATCATGCTCAGCCCATGGTATATATGACTATCGTAACACATATATCTCATGGCTTGCATTTCATAATCTCATAAATCATTCACATGCTTAACCCAAAGTCTACATGATATTCTCAACACATACATCTCATGGCATAAATGTCATAATCTCTTAAATAGAACTCATGCATCCATCAAACTTTACATGCTATGTCATATCAAGCATGTACATCATACCATTCATCTCATTTTGAAGGAAAACATTTGAAAGGGTGATAAATTTATTATATAGAGTTATCTTGTAGCATTTTAGGTGCTGAAATGGCTAAGTTCTAAAGTTTTAGGTATAGTTTAAATTGTTTCAATTGTTTTTCTTTTATTTAATAAAAGAATGTTAAGTTAATTTAATTTCAATTATTTTGGTTCATTTATATGTTAAAATATTTAAATTTAGTTGCTATTGATTTGGTTCCTTGTTTTGAAGGTCTACAAATGAAAAGGGTTGAAGCGGCAATGAATCGTGCAAGGATGGATAGGTGTAGATGTGTACTAAATATGTTATGGTATCTTAAGCATAACTCAAGCTACAAATGCCTGATTGCCTTGATTTTTGGATCATTGGAAAGCTATGCAAAAGGCCTACAACTTTTGTGTTGATAACTTTAAGTAGTTCTGATCAGATAGTGGCTAAAGTCACATGGGAAGTAACTGAATTGCAATAGGGACAACACTGAAGCTAGAAAGAGTAAAGCATCAACACAGCAAGCATAGTGTTGTGACGCCATGCACTTAGTGCCGCAACGGGACCCCAACCAAAAAAAGCACTCCAAGACAGCAAAAACGGAACTTGGTTAATATGCACCCTCCAATCTTTTAAATCAAGGGGCTATTTGAAGGGGTTTAAAAAGGGCCTTTGGAAGGTTGAAAAGCCAAACATTAGAGGAGTCTTCAGAGGAAAAAAGAGTAGCTTTCTACAAAAGAGGAAAAGGTGAGAAATCAAGAAAGATTGGGTTCCATCAGTTATAGTAGCTCATTTCTCTCACTAGTTTTCTTTTTCTCTCTCTACCTTTATTGTAAAAATAATTTATTTTTTGAGAATATTAAACTTTTCTATAAATATGATGAGCTAAATAGCTTTTATTTAGGATTTTGGTGGATTTCTACATTAAATTGGATTAATTGCTGCTCTTTTACTTATTTTGAATGGGTATGTTGATATTTATTTAAATAAGAAATTTATTGACCATTGATTGCTTGATCACCAATTAAATAGGTGTGGTATCTAGATGAGGCTTGACAAAATTAGTTTAGATTATACCTAAGTTTGGATAATATGTATTCATATCACTTAGAAATTAAGTGCCTTGATTAGTAACCAAGGTAGACATACGTCTAAATGCCACATATAGTCTAAGTAGAAATTATGCCCAAAGAACCTAGTTTAATTGAATTCTATAGATATATAGGGACCCAATTAATCTAGGCAATTGTACAAACTCTTAGACATACGATTGTACAAGCATTCGGATTTTAAACTAGCATAAACCCCTATTGAATTAAGTAATTAGAGAATAATAATCCAAGTGAAATGTTGAATGAAACCATAATCCTAGATTTTAGTCCATTTAATATTCATTAAATTCTACTTGTAATCTTTAGTCTAATTTTATATGGCTAAGTTTAAGTTTTAATTTAATTCTTAAATCTTGATTTGCTTGAACAAAATTGGTTTGTTTTAATGTTAGTACTTAGCAACTATTATTAAACCAACTCTCTTAGGAAATGATACTTTTTTATCACTATATTACTCATTGCACATGCACTTGTGTGTAAAATTACCAACAAAGGGCTTGCCCTCATCTTGTTAAAAACTAATATATAGTATGATATTTACATGCATAGTGGATTTGCAAACAATATGAAAATCATTTATGTCACTCATATCGCAAATCATTATCAAGCCAAGTTCTTTAAACATATTGTTTGAAGATCAATTGACAAACTTAAAACTTAAGTCTTTTAATAAGCCATTTCTTAAAATAACGTTCCAACATCACATGAACATTCATTTCCATGAAAATTATGCTTATTTTACATATTTAAAAAACTTGAAAAGGTGCATCCACTCACCTAATTGGAGATTTTATGTCTAGTTCCAAATACGGCTGCACTCTGGTGGATTCCTAGAAGTTCCCAACCATTCTTAATCATTCAACAACATCATAATCATTATCTAGTTTAATGATTTTGTACTAGTCATTTCCAGCACCACCGAAACTAGTTGGATTCATCAAAAACTAATTTTCTAACTTAAACTTACTACTACTTAACATAAATAAAGCTTAGGAACCCATAGATCCTTCATTCTTATATTAGGTGAGCTTAGATGCTAAGAAAAATCACAAAACCTTTGGGCTCCAATACTTAACCGAAAATCTGGACATAACATAACAGCTTTAGTTATGGAAAAATCATAAATCAAGGATTTGAAGTTAAAAAATGTCATTTTTTCTTAATAACTTAAAGCCAAGCTCTAAAATCATCAAAAAATGAGGTTTTGGGTTGAAAATAAGTTAGAGAAGGTTTGGGGTTTAGAAATTACCTTGCAAAAATGGCTAAGGGCTACCAACCTTTGAAAATTGTGGAATATTTATAGTCTGGTAGTGAAAATATGTTTTTACTCCTTTTATTTTTCTTAAATCAATGAAATGTATTAATACATTAGGTCCATGTATCGATACATTAGCTTCTGAAAAAATTCTATCAATACATTTGGCTACGTATCGATAGATGTTTATAAAAATTAAAATCTATCAATACATCTTTCTATGTATCAATACATGTTTTTCATATCTCCTTTTAAAAGCTTTTTGGACTAAATCTATAGATACATGAAGATCATGTATCGATACATTTGCTCTAGTAAGCAAAAATACACTTAGAAACCTGTCTAATTAGACTCATTTCCAACATCTAATCTTGCTAAACATCAAAGTATTTCAAAACATGAATTTTTCTACAATTTAAAACTAAATTTAATGTTTCAAACAAAAAAAAATTCACATGCTCACCTAAGGATTTCTTAACTTATCCTTTTACCTTGGGTGAGATTTCACTGTTACGGTCCTTATTATGGACATATTCTCACGAATAATGTACAGTCCCCACTATCTTGGACATATAATCGAGTGGTATCATGCCTACATCAAGGCAAACTAACTATATGGTATTCCACATATCCATAACATATCTCAATAAGAAATCATCATTTGCTTTCATATCATCATATCATTCTATAAACTTGTGAATAAAGGGATTCAATATTATAACCCACCATGCTACCATATACTTTCTTGCTCATATACTCAACTAAACTCATGTTCTTCATTTACATAATCATGTGCATACATCATTTTCATCTCATTAACATAAGTATGGGTATTTAATCATCCACATTTGAATTCATTTAATCATGCATCAGCTTCATATCAACCATACCATCATGGATTCATTTTGAAGGAAAACATTTGAAAGAGCTTGTCCCTTTTTATGTAAAATTACTGCATAGTTTGAATATTTACATAACATATATACTTTTGAAATCATCATTGAAAACATTCAATTCAACATTAAGCTTTTCATAATTATGAACACAATATGGAAAATCATGTAAAGTAAGAATTCAATAAACATGCTTAGTTTTATTTATAGTAAAATTCTTAAAAATGTCATGTCTACCAACCTCAACCGATTCGTCAAGTAGCACTCAATCGAACATCGACACTTCGCTCTAGATGAATCCTTGGGGATTTAACAAACCTTGTATATCAATCATTCAATCATAAACACAACTTAAACTAAAAATTCCAAAATTTGAAACTAGGTTATTTCAAACCCTAACTAAATCTTGTCTAAACTAATGGCATAAACACTTAAATCGATGTACCTCTTACCTTGGTGAGCTTGTAGTGAGAGAAAGTCAACTTAGACAATATACCCTTAGAGAAGGAATATCCAAATCTGTTGAGAGTTTTCGAAATCTAATTTTTAAAAAATAGATATTTAAAAACCCTGAGAGTCAAAAACTTAACCTTACTACTTTCAAGATTGAAAACTAGGATCAAATCTTCAAAAATTGAGGTTTTTAGAAAGAGATAGGGGAAGAGAGGTTAAGAGTTGCTTGAAAAGGCAAAAGGAGATGAACTAAAGGTAGAGGGATTTTAAAAAAGCCCTAAAGAAAAAATTTTGAAGGTGAAAATATTGTTTGACCCCTTTTATTTTTGTGTCATCTACTACAAGTATGGATACTTTGTTTTGGATTTTCAAGTATCGATACCTTTAAATGAAGTATCGACGCTTGTTCTTCAAAACCCTTTTTAAAAGTTTTCTAGGCAGTAAGTATCGATGCCTTGTTCATGGGTATCAATACTTCAACCTTAGAAAGTAAAAATTCACTTGAAAACACATCCATTTTGACTCCTCTCTCTTTACTTCTTATCAAATCAACTTAATAGCTCAAAACACAAGTTTTCAAAGGTAGAAGTTAAAAATGTTAGTTCATAACAAGAAATTTACAACCTCACTTAAGGATTTCCCATCATATCCTTTAATGAAAAGTTAGGGTTTCACAAAATGACAAACAATGAAAAGAGAATTAAAGTACGTCTTATTTTATGTAGTTTTATTATATTGTAAATGAAGATTTTGTACTTTTAATTTAAGATGTTGTTTGAAAAATCAAAATCTACAAAAAAAAGTCATAAAAAATAATTATCAAATTCTAAATTTGGTTCTTCTATAGATCAATTCTACAATTTTATTCCTTTTATCTCAATGTTTTAATGAATCTAATTTTTATATTTTTATTAAAAATCAATTTAAAGATAATTGAAAACTGTATTAAATTCGATTATGTAGCATTTTTTGTTGATAACTTGACATGCTAACTTGAACATTTTTTACCACATGACACACATTAATGAAAAAAAAAAAACTTTATTTTTACTAAAAAAAACTAGGTTTCGTTCTTTTAGAATTTAAAAAATATTAATTATTATCAAAGTAAGATATGTTGTTTTTTATGTTGAGATATGTCACATAAGCAAAAAACTAATCAACTTCAATATCTTTTGTTAGATCGGTTAGCTTAATAAAAATGATGAAAAAATATTCAAGAATGGGGTGAATTGAATTTTAAAAATTCTTTTCAGTAATTTGAGCTTTTGAGTTTGATGACAAGCTTTAAAAAAAAAATTTCACTTAAAAAAAAAACAAGGAAAATGNCTTTTGTTAGATCGGTTAGCTTAATAAAAATGATGAAAAAATATTCAAGAATGGGGTGAATTGAATTTTAAAAATTCTTTTCAGTAATTTGAGCTTTTGAGTTTGATGACAAGCTTTAAAAAAAAAATTTCACTTAAAAAAAAAACAAGGAAAATGAACAAACAAGCTGAAAACAAATTTTCAGTACTCTTCATGGTGAAGTGAAATGCTTAAGTATAAAAATAAAAAGTAAGTGAGCTGTGAATAAATCTCTAAAACATTTTTCATATAAAGAACACAAGCTCAACAAGGAAAGAAATTCTCAAACTTGCTCTTTCTTTAAAACATGTCAAAAACAATTTGAAAACCAAATGAGCAAGTGAGTTGAAGATAAAATCTCAAGACTCTTCAAGAGAAGTGCATAAATAAAAAGTTTAAAGCAACTTGAAGAGTAAATCAAGGAATAAAACTAAACAAGTACAGATTTTCAAGACTCTTCAAATCATGGTGGAAAACATGAGTGATTTGAAAGTGAGTCAAGGAAAAATAGTTTTGAACTCAAATATTCAAATATATTCACTACACGATAAAATCCATAAGTAAGGAGCAGTGAAGATTACAGAAAGGAAGCACAAGTTCAAAGAGAGGGAGAAGAAAGTTGAAAGTGACTTTCTGAAAACTCCTTCAAAGTGAAATATGCAAGTTAAAGAGTAAGGAGAAGGCAGAAAAGAAACAAAGTAGTTATAGATATTCGATCCTTTCCATAGGTGTCTACATCCTCTCCCTTAGCTCACCAAGGAGTCCTCAATCCACTATAAAATCTGTCTTTTCAAGGATCAAGCATAACCTTTATACATTGCCTTTTCGAAAGGATCAAGTATAACCTCACATTGCTTTTTCATGGGATCAAGCATAACCCACACACTACTTTTTCACGGAAGCAAGCATAACCCACACAATGCCTCTTCAAGGAGCAGACAAAACCTCAGCCTTTTCAAAGATTAAGCAAAACCTTAGCCTTTTTAAGGATCGGGTAAAAGGTTAGCTTTTTCAAGGATCAGGCAAAACCTTTACAACATTGCCTTTTAAAGGTTCAAGCGTAACCTTTTCTTTCTTACAATGTTAAAGCTCACATATGCCTCTAAAAAGCTGATTGGGCTATGTGAGTACATGGAAGAAGAGTTTGGTAGAGCTAAAAGATGATTACAAAAGATATGAGTGAAAATACAAAAGAATGGAAGCTCAAACATAGCTCACAAGCTTTGTGGAAAAATATGAGTGGCTACTTTAGCTTGGTTTCTCTCTCTTTTTCCTTTTCTTCTTCATTTCATTGATTCTTAGTCAAACGATTTTTCTTTTTCTTTCCTTCAGTCCTAAATGTGCTAGAGAAATTCTTTTTATAATTGGAGAAACCTTGTAAACATTGGAGAAGCTTTGTAGCCATTAAGGATGATTTGATGTAGAAACTAGCTGTTATTTTAATCTTTTTTGGGTTTTCCAAAGTGAGGTATCGATAACCTCGAAAGACATCTCGAAACTTTAACATTTGCTCTCTGAAATTTGAAATCTGATAGTGAAGTATCGAGACTTTGAAGCCAGGTCTCTATACGTTATGCCAGATATCAAAACTTTAAAGTTATGTATCAAGACTTTGAAACCAAGTATCAAGATTTTGAAACCAAGTATCAAGACTTTGAATCCAAGTATCAAGACTTTGTGAAATGTCTCCATACCTCATTTTGATGTCTCTATACCTTTGTCTTGATATATAGAAAATTCTTTTTTTTGAACCCAATTTTGATATCAAGCACTTAGACATTTGCTCTTGAAGTCCAAAAGGGAAGTCTTGGTACTTGAAGTCTTTTATCTCAATACATTTGCACTTATTCTCGAGATTTTGAAGATTGAAAGCAAGGCTTGACACTTGAGATGTGTGTCTTGATACACTTGGTCTTGCTCTTTGGAATTTTGCTCTTCTAAGAAGTTGTCTCGATACATCTAGTCATGTTCTCGACACTTCAATACATGCTCTTTGGAAAAATGACTCTTGCTAAGTGAAGTGTCGATACCATCCAGAGTTGTTTTGATACACCTTCATACTTAGGCTATTTCTTGAGGCACATAAAACAATCAAGTCTCGATACCCTCTTTGAGGTCTCAACATTATAGGTTAGGTTAAGCCTCAAAACACATAATTAAACTTGATGTGCATAGCCTCTTTGTCAATCAAAAGCTTAAGGATTTTTCATTAAGTCCTAGTGCACTAAACATTTAAAATTTTGATCATTAGCTTTTGTCATATTAAAACAAGGATCAATCATAAAGCTAACATCTTTAGTTATTACCAAAATGTTACGTTATAAATTAGTTAAAATACAATATCTTAACACCATTATCAATTGTCTTCAAATCAATTTTTAATAAAAGTATATAGACTAAATTCTTCAAAATTGAGATAAAAAGACTAAAATTGCTTATAAGTAAAAGGACCAGAATTTCAAACTTACACCTAAAAGAATACAACTATGAATTTATACAAAACAAAATCAACTATGAAAAATTAAAAGAATTAAAAGAGCTGTATAACCTCTATTCCTAACAAACGCAGAGTTAGCCAACTTTTGTTGAGGGTCAAAGATGAAGGAATAAGGGTGAAAAATTTTAAAAATCAATATGTTAAACTTAACCAACAATCAAAAGATTGATAATAGAAAATAATTTTATAAAACATGTAAATCAATAAAATAAGGACTTATAATAGTTCTTTAAGAAAGTTATACTCGACCATGTTTCCTGAATTCAAATTCATCAATTATTGATTATGTATTGAAAAACATCAATTTCTTTAAAATTAAGTCTTGGACGTTTTGATTTACATTACTCTTGTTCATGAGTTTAAGCACTGAGGTTTGGTGGCTCAAGTGTAAGAGGATTTCAACGATTTGCATTTTTTCGTTTAAAGAATTTGTCAATTATTTTCAACTTACTTATACTTTAATCAAATATGAAAAAAATTAATACAATCAACATCCAATATTCTTATTTTATTTCTATTTAAACTTACAATACTAAATATAAAACTATAATGCGTAAACTATAAATAGTTAAATATGATATGCAAGATTAATAATTTATATTATGTAATCAAAATTGTTTAAAGACTATATATTCAAGAAAATTTCCTTTCAACTAAATATAAAATGCAAAATACATAAAAAGATATACTCTAGATAATTTTCTTTTATATAATCAAGATTAATAAACAAATGATACATTGATGAAATTTTAAACAACAGTTTAATACTACGATTGATATTTGAGAATTACATAATAATTCATTAATTTTTAAAGATTAAAATCATAGAAAATAAAATCCACATAATAGACATAACAAAAAATAAAGAAAAAGAATATGGTTGATGGTTCGTGCAAATTTGGAGAAGAAAATCTATATAAACTTAGAACATATGAGCAAATAATATATAAATGAAAAAATAAACAAATATAAATAAAAATAATAATACAAATTGAAAGAAGAAAACAAAAAAAAGCTTTAAAATTAAGCGAGGCATGTGAGATCATTTTGTTATTTTTTATTTGTATTCATTATTAAATAAAAATTATTTTGAGGGGTCATTAAGAGAATATATACAAAATTTTAAAAAATTTTATATAATATAAAAAAATTTTAAAATTTTGGAAAGGAGGATCCACCCCTGATTCCTAATAGTTGGATTCGTATGAGGTACGCTTGATTACATATAAAGATTATATAATCTTGATTATCTAAAATTATGAGGTTCATTTGAAGTATATTTTCATATTTTAAATAGCTGAGATTAAAAAATTATAAAATTGCAATTAAAATTATTTGAAATAATACAAAACATGAGTTATAACACCAACTTTCTAAATCCAGATATACTAACTTCTTACCTGAGTACATATATTGTCTCTATGAAGATATTCTAATAGTTAAAACTCAAATCCTATAAATCTCAAGTTTGAATATTGAAAAGGGAGGGAAAAAATTTTTAAGGAATCAATTTTTTTAAAAAAATACCTCATTTTGTATAACTTAACCGAATAAACTTTATGTTGAATATTTTCAACAATAATAATATAGGACATAATCACACATTAAAAAAAATGAAAAAGAATAAAGTCATTTGAACAGTTATGTCTATTCAAGCATTCATATATGTTCAACTATTTCTTTTTTTCAAATAGTTATGTTTATTCAAACAATTATATCTACTCGAAAGGTTATATTTGTACAAGCAAACATATCTTTTTCTATAAATAGACACTTTTAATTTTATGAAAACATACAAAAACAGTTTTGATCAATCTATCTTACTTGAAATACTTTAAAGATTTTTCTATAACATTTGCTAGTGAAAACCTTTGTAGAAGTACAATAATTTTGTCATATACTGGTGATGCTTAATGAATTGATTTCGTTAATATAATATATAGTCAATCATTGAATTTCATTATATTTCAAAATTTATCATTTGTAACACTTTTGCACACTTTAACAAATAATTGATGGATACAAATAAGTTTTAAGGAAATTGATATTGATATACGCCTGGAAGGCTTTCTTACTATTTTTTATTTTTCAATTCTATGCTACAAGAATCTTAACATTTTATTTGATTAAATGGTTGCTATAAGTGAAATACAATGAAAATTAATTTTTAATTTTATAAAATCAGATCGATTTGATAAATATAAAGAAAATGATAAAATAATTTTTTATGGAATACCAGATAAGTTTTCTTTCGTTTCTCAAATTTATTTGCATGGGTTATTTCAATTCTTAGCCTGCATTCTTTTTACATAATGTGAAAAAAAAAAAAAAAACTCTTCATCTCCTTCCCCTTAAGCGATTGGAATGCCCTACTTGGAAAATGAAAAAATAAAAGCATGTTTAATACTATAATAATAAGATAGGTGAGGATATATTGAATCAGAGCTCGAAAAAAAATTAAAAAATTATGCAAGAGAAAGAGAGAATCTTCTTTTGAAGAACTTAAGGTCAGGGTCCAACTGTCAGATGCGCTTGAAATTGAGCCTTTGCTTTTAAACGGCCGTTATGCCTTTTCTCTCAATAACGGTGCTCTTTTCCGTCAATTTCTACGTAACACGTGACTCAATCTGTCAACCATGATACATCATCCATGATACTACATGACTACATGTCATCTCACATTCTTTTTCTTTTCTTTTATTACTATTTATTTATTTGACGATGATGGTATGTAATCATGTCGGCATGCATGCCATACATGCAAATGACATGCATCTTAAGCTGATGTGCTGTTCGATGGATTTACTTGGGCTGGGGTTTCTTGTAGTCCAGCTCTAACATGGCGTCACTTACGTCAAATTTAGGAAATTTCCATGAAATTACATTTATAACCTCCATTTTTTGTCCTATAATTACTATCTTTTTCATTTTTTTTAATTTATTGCAAGTTTTTATTTTATTTTATTTTATCCTCATTATAATGACGTCGTGGACTGCTCCTTTACGAGTTTTCATGTCAGCTCTTTTTTATATTCAAAATAAATTTTGATTTGAGCACTTAATTTTAATTGATAATTTTACAAACTACACTTGAGAAGTTTAGCCTTATTCTTGATTTATATGGGTACAATATTTAAAAAAGTTTCTTGAATTATTAAAAAAATTTAAATAAATTATTATTTTTTATTACATTTAATCAAATTTTAATATTTTTATTTCGAATCAAATAAAATTTTATAATTAACGTTAATTAATTATTATTAATTAAAATATTATTTTTAATTTTATAACCACATGGTGTTAATTTTGATTAACATAAAAAATAAAAAATACTATATGATCATATTATGATACTATGTCAATTTGCTACGCCATCATCTACTATAATATATCAATATTTCATGTCAAAATCATATAAAAAATAACAAATAATATTTCAACTAATGATAATTAATCAATTATTAATCATAAAAATTTATTTGACTTAAAATAAAATATAAAAATTTGATTAAATGTAATAAAAAATAAAAACTTATTTGAATTTTTCTTAATAATTAAAAGATTTTGTCAAATATTATGGCTGATTTATATTATCTTGCATATATTATGGAAAAAAATATAACTTTCCAACGGATTAATTTATATCCTAATTTTAATTAATGAAAATAAAGTGAAAAGATGTTTTCGTCCTTTTTATTGAATAGTTTGATCTATAACTTATTAGCTACATGTGGATGCTATCTTATTATTCTATTTCAAAGGTGGTTTTTTTTTTTATATATTATGAAAAATCTCTTGCCAACAAATGAATTAATCTTAAACATTTATTTCACCTTTATATATTTTTTCGTTGTTTTTATTTATTGTTTAGTAATTTTTACTTTCTATTCCTTTTTTGTAAAAAAAAAACATAAATAGTAAATGTTTCAACCAAAAGGAGGTTAAAATGCTAACGCATTCTTGGATTCTCTTTTGCTCTTCTTCTCTCTTTATCTTCCTATAAAAGCCAAGCAAGAAGAAAATCGATTCCCTAATTAAATTATACAGACTTCAATTTTGCCAAAGCTTGTCAAATCTTGGGTAAGATTCTTATTTGTGAACAAATACAGAACTGGGTATTGTTGATTTTGCAACAATTAAAAACACACTCATTAGTAATGGTAATGATTTTTTAGCTATGATACATGCTCATGTCATTGAGAAGTACACTTACTTTAATATCAAATCTATATCCAATTTTAGCATGAATATAAAAAGCTAATGTATCCCAAAAATTTAAGAGGTAGGAGGATAGACGACGATAAAACTTCTGATTCTATGGAAGAAAAAATTTAATAAAATTTTCAATTCAGCAAAGATTTGTCATTGGCAAAGGTGATTGTAATTTATAGGTATATATAGAAAGTATAGTTGAGAATTGTAGCATACATCTTTATCCTACGGGGAAACAAAGAGTTCTATTAATAGAAAGAGAAAAATAGATTTTCCTATTCCTTAGATTACAACACCGATTTTGGACAGCTGATTAATTGGCCTAGGTTATCCCACGTGTCAGAGAAAGTACACGCTAATAATTGATTTGCTTCGGAGGGTAAAGATCAATAATATGAACTGCCAAAGATTGAAAAAGATATGTCAATCAAACGGTCTACAATCCTTGATTAAATGTATGGGGTTTTTTGGACATTCTCCTTGATGGTTCGCTGTCATGTATGCGAACTTAAGAAGAATGTCTCCGAATTCTGAAGGTATATATATTGGGTGCAATTTACAATTTGGGAAAGGACTATATTATTTGTATGTCTGCTTTCAGGTAATTGTTTTTATTACCTTTTTTTTCAGATCAAATAAATTAGATTGTTTGGATTAATGTTTTTTACATTTTGGACTGTTCTACTTTTTTTTTTAAATGAAAAATAAAAGAATGTTATGTAGAAATTTCATCGAAATAGTTAAATGTATGAATGAATATATCTATGTATCAGGAGCTAAAATCTCGAAACCAACTACATATCAGGGAAGAGAAATTGCAGAGTGCTTTCTTAGGAAACTTAATTACTAATTAAATAGGGTTAAGACCAAGTTTACCGCAGTTTAACTTGACTTGAAATTTCAAAAAACTCCTGGTTGATTCGTGTCACTCTTTATCTTTGTTCATATTTATTGAATTCAAAACTATGACTTGTGATGTTTCTTCCAGGAACTTCGAATTCTCGGCAGCCAAACACCACCACGTCAAACCTACAATTAAATTACTTCAAAGTTTACGAAATTTGATTCCTACGCCAAAGCCAAGGAGACTTTGACAAATATTTCTTCATTTCTTTTACCCTATCAACCAATGAAGAGATTTTACTAATATATTATAATAGTGGCCGACCTTATAGTTATAGCTGAGCCTGAGTTGGTATACAGTGAGACTTCTCTGCGCATGACCTGTAAACGTAAGGCTTTAATTGTTCAGTCTACCCCTTTTTACTTTTATATTAGTTAAATATTTTTTTAGTTTATTTTTTAAAAAAGGAGATCGGAATAAGTAGATTGTCTGTCCATTCGTTCTCAATCTCAAGTCAAAGTAAAATGTGTTGTATGTTGCATATCTCCACAGATGAATTTATTAATTAACCCGTTGATCACAATCGTTATATTTAATTGCAAAAGCAATGTTTGATCATTTTTAGCGTAATTTTGTAATTGTAATTGCAATTGCATTATCAAATTAAACCTAATTAGGCCAATAAAATTTGTGATTAAAAACTCTAGTTGAAACAGAGTCTTAAACAGCTCTTTGGTGGCCGAGGGGGTATATATGTCAATTGGAATAAAATATCAGCTGAGATTGGGGGATGTGTGGGCTATATTCATCATTGGAAATGATTCAGTTGATAGCAGCACACCCTGGTGAAGGATCAGCTGTCAGTTCCTGTATGGCATTTTTGTCATTTCATGACCAAAGCCTCTGCTCAGCAAGGGCAGTGCCTTTAGCTC
Organism: Theobroma cacao; assembly: GCF_000208745.1. NCBI lineage: Eukaryota > Viridiplantae > Streptophyta > Magnoliopsida > Malvales > Malvaceae > Theobroma > Theobroma cacao. The sequence continues at coordinate 8,538,463 of NC_030857.1, read as the reverse complement.
AGTCTCCTTTGTTTGCTTCTTCGACCTTTTTGAGTCAATTTAATATGGGAATGGGAGCTTCCCCTTCTGTATAAAGTGCTCACACTTTGTGCAGAGGTTGCCTTCATTCATTTTCTTCCATCTTTCAACCAATCCTTAATTAGCTCTTATTCCTAAAATCATACTATTATTTTATCTTGAATTTGATAAAAAATAACTTAAATATAAGGTAAGGTGTTAGTTAAAGTTGTTTAGGTGATATTCATGAAATTTTCTGTTAAAAATAGTTCAAAGATTAAAATTAGAATCCAAATCAAAATTAAGTTATTCTTTTTTTCAATCAAATGGATTCATTTAATAACATATCAAAAAGTTGATACAAGACTAGGTCTATATCAAAACTAGACATATTGAAAGCAAATTTACGAACATCCCAATAAAAGATTATTTGAATACCTTACAAAATAAAACAGAATAAAAAAAAACAATTTAACACTAGAATCATACTTAAACCATACCCAGAACATAAAACTAACAGCACCAAAGTCATATTAAAGTCACAACCAAAAATAGAGAATAAAAAGTCATTAGCATCAACCACCACACCAAATCGATGTACATAATTTAAAAAAAAAATAATGTGTAACCATAGTTATTATTATAAAAAATAATATCCACACATAGAATTTTATCAAATAAAATGGGATGGAAGGAGAAAAATAATTTTTAAATTATAGAATAACATCTTGATCAATGATTATAATTAGTACTTGTTAACAAAGTTCTTAAAAAAAAAGGTCTTTGAATGGGACTCGAGGTTCTCTACATTGAACAAATATTGGTGACACTCTAATCAAAATGTACATTCCTTTGTTTTTTTTAGGATAATAAATTACTTTTATTTTTTGGAGGTAGGAATAATTTATTGCTTTTAATCATGGAATTCCTGTTGATATAACATGCAAAGTCTAAGATACTATATGTTAGAAGTAGCATGCAAATTAAATTCATAGTTCTTAATCTATAAAGTTAATTCAAACCCTAGGTAGAAAGATGTGGGGTGGTGGTGGCGAGTAATTAGTTAAATTGAAAAAGCTTTGGTGTATGCCAAAAAAAAAAAGTTGAAATGGCTTCATCAAGGACGAACAAAAGGGTTTGAAACTTTAAATGGTTATTATCTGAAAGTGTGAGCGTGACATTAAAAACGAGAAATAAAGCTCTTAAAGTTGTGTTAAAACCAATGGAAGGATCATGTGGTTAGGGGAATTGGCATGCTAATGAGCAAAAATCATGATTTTAATGATGCCATTTTCTAACATATGAACGATGATGATAACCCAAATTTCTTTGACGAATGGCAAACACAAAGCATCGAGTCTCATAATGACAATACCGTATATACTACTCCTAGATGTCAAAATGCCTAGAAGAAAACGGCTAAGATAGGCGCGACGGTGGGCCCAGGACTCCTCAACGTCCATGATTGAGACCCTTAAACGAACAGACAAACCTCTGATTCTTCCCTTCCATACATCCAATGAAAATTCTAACCCTTCTTCTTTATGAATTCGGAGTTATTCAACGACTTTTTTACCTCAATTCTCCTTGTAACCCATTGTACCTTGGACACTTAGACCATCTCCTTGTATAAATAACTTTTACGCCATTATCCTCAGGCTTTAGACATTTGAGATCAAGTCAAAATTGTAAATTTTAATAATTATTTATATATATATATATATATAATATAACATATATTAAGTTAGCTCTACTGTCAACTATCAAGATTTTAAATTTGATTTTGACCCCCAAATTAAGCTTACCATCAGTTGCATGCCATTTGAATCTCAGCGGCTTGATCAAAGTGCCCAATACCATTTGTTTGCTAATCTTTTTCTTTTTCCTGTTGCAATAAAAAATTTTACTTGAATTCTAAACCATCATATGAATCACTTTTATTTTTCATACTTGGACTTTTCTTTTTTCATATCTTGTTACGTTTAGAATCATAAACGTGATCGAATTTTAAACAAACCAAACGTTATATAGCTCGAGCTTGAATTTTTTTTCATTTTACTTTAACTCAAGTTTCAGGCAAAGATTGAATAAGGTAAGCTTGAGCTTAAATGATAAAGCAGCAAAGCTTAAGCTCAAGTTAAAGCTTAATTAATGAAAACATCAATTGCGAGAGAGATAAAAATAAGGTAACCCCATTTTCTCAACTTATCTCTCTCTTCTTTTTTTTTTTTCGATGCAGTCAAATTTCACTTCACAAGCTTTATGCTTTGGGTGCACTGAGATCAAATCAGGAGTTCCCAAGTTACAAATTTCTTGAAAACTCAACCCCCCAAAGAAGGAAACATACTCTGTTGTAAAATGTAGTAGTAGTACATCAGCCATTTCTTGGTTTGCAACAATTCATATAGCTCAGCATTTAATAATGAACTCTGTCATCACTTTCAAATTGCAGGCCCTCGATTCCCTTGAGCGCGGTTTCGTAGTTCTTGACATGAGATGTATTTCTCCCAGACAATGTCCGCTTTGCGTCAGCAGATTCAACAGGACTTTGTTGTTGTCTTGAAATTTTGTGCAATGCTCCAGGGCTAGCATCGGTTCTACGAGAACGCTGGGGGTCAGCCTCACTACCAGCAAATGCATCACGACTGCTAGAAACAGCAACTCGCCTTGAAGAGGATCCACCCCACTGCCCCATAAACATAGAATCTTTAGTAATTACAGGGTCATTTGCAACTGGACTTTTCTGCTTTGCATTACTTCCAGAATTCATCAAGGGTCCCGATGTTCTCCGCCGAGAGGAATCCATGGATGACAAACCAGCTGCTCGAGCATCCTACCCAGCTGTGTCTGTCGGTATTAGCAATAACAGGGGGCATGGCAGAACTTGTTCCAGCACCTTATTCTGTTAAATGGTCAACTGACATCTCATTCTTCTCCTGTTTTAATACAAAAAGAGATCAGAGATATTAACGGGTAAAATATCTATTACTTTTATAAATATCTTAACTTGGACACTATAATTCAATAGGATAACCGAACCTATAACAATCCAATCAAAATTTTGAATTATTACTTGATCCCGTGCTCAAATATTTTAGATACTATTCCTCACCATATATATCCTCACCATCTTATCTTCCATTTACAAATTAATATAGCATCTTATCTAATAGTTTTCTCTCTGAAAAAATAAAATCCCATAAAAAATTCTTAGTTGCAATATTCATTAATGAATGATTCATGACTACGGAAGGCGGTGCCTCAGTCTGGAGAGCTGCCACGCAAGATATAGTGAGAAAGGGTCGAAGTTTTATAATTTATGCCGACCCTCTAATCTAAGAGAATATGGAGAACAAAATAAATAAATAAATAAAGTATACCTTTGCTCAAATTTTTTAAAGACATGCTTCGAAGAAATTCTTCTGAAAAAAGCAGCAAAAGGAGAACTGATAGCTATCATTATTTTCTTTCAATTGTATGGTCTTAAGTCACAAAGTTAAAATTTCTTTTATAAAGTGTAGTTGGTCCACAATTTTTGTGTTCTATATTCATTGACATTAGATTTTATAGATCCTAAAGGGTTCAAAATACAAACTCCTTTGACAATATACTATGATTACAATTACCCAAAGTTTTTCTAATTTTTTAAACAATATACTTTCCGGTTAAATATTCTTTTTAAAATTTACGGTTGGACAAATTTTTCACTTCAAAACTCAATTCATTATTTCGTTTAAATTAGAATGTAATTTTTTTCAATTTTATTTGTTTAAAAAAAATATGATAAAAGTTAATAAATTATTATTAATAGAAATAAAGGAATCTAATTGAGCAAAAAGAAATAAGGGAATCTATATTTGTTAAGAATTACCTTCATGTAATAACTGTTAGTTTTATTTTTTATTTTTAGTTTTGTAGGGAGATCATAAGATTTTATTGTCTAATCATTCATGGGAAAGAGACCCGATTACATTGTTCAGCAGTAAGTTTCTAGCCTTCTCAGGAGGATTGACATATGATAAAAAACTTTTAGAAATTGAAAAACCCTCGTTTGTCATAAAATCAACAACTATATTTCCTTCCTTATAGACATGATAAAAACGAACTTCCCATTGTCTTTGAATCAAACCATGGATTGCTTGGCTCAAATCTGAGTTTGAAAATAGGTGACTCAACGGAGATGACATTGCTTGAACCACTAACTTACTGTCAACCTAAAGCTCAATCTTTCGAAAACCAAGATCCCATGCATATTGGAGTCCACGACAAACTCCCCATAATTCAACTCCGTAAGCAATACATTTTCACAACCTCAATGCAAAACCCCTTCTCCATTGGCTAGCTGAGTCTCTCAAAACACCACTAGCAGTCGTTTGTTCAGTGGATTTTCTATAAGCACCATCAGAATTTAAAGAAATCCAATCGGCAGTAGGTGCAGTCCAACCAATCAGGAATTCCTCTTGAGTACCAGACAATAGTCTTCTACTTACAAGATCAGTTGGGAATTCAAAATGCACCGCCAAGATGATAACTCTGTTATATAGAGTTATTTTTAACTCATTTTGGGGACTTTAGTAGCTAAATCTTTGAGTTTTAGGTTTGGATTTGAGCATTTTAGTTGTTGTTTTAAGTTAAGTTAGATTTTATGTTGAATAGTTAAATTAAGTTGTTTTGGTTTAATTTATTTTAACAAGAGTTAATGTTGATTTCTCTCATGGTTATGTGTAGGATATGTGATGAGCAAGGTGAAATTGAGTTATGATAGCACAAGTATGGTGAATGTGTTATTCATATATGATACGGTAATTTAACGATAACTTGAGCTGTGGAAGTCCAATTGATGTTATTTTTAATTCATTGGAAAGTTTAGAGAATGGGCTACAACTTTCATGTTTACTACTTTACCTAGTTTGGACCAAATCAAGGTAAAAATTATGTCTGAAAATAATAGACAGATGCAGACTGCGCACAAGGCAGCACAGTAATTGAGGCCGCGTCACCAAGTCACTTAAGGCCACGGAGCTGAAAAGCCCACCACTGCAGTGTTGGAAGCTTGTGGCCGCAGCGCTAGGCAAGATGGGTGCATCATACAAGTGGCTGAGAGCACGACATCTTAGTGCTAGAAAAGGAGTGCCGCGAGCCCATGACGCTACCACAACTTGTCATGGCGTAGCAGTGCCACCCCAATATCAATAATTAAGCTTTTGATGGAAAATTGGAAAGTAGGCACCCTTGCACATATTTAAGAGCCTTTTTGAGAGCATTCAGGGGGGAGACAGCAACATCTTTTTTAGAGAATTGAAACTATGAATCAATCAAGAATTCAAGAGCAATTGAGAGAGTTTCGAGATTCACTAGCATTTAACATTAGTTTCTTTCTCTCCTTTTGCGTTATTCTTATTTTCTTGTTTTGAATTCATGGCTAAATTTTTTTGGAGAGTGTTTTATTTAGATATTATGAACTAATTTGCTTATCTAGGATTATGGTAGATTTCAACATATACTCTGAAATTTTTTTTTTTTGTTATTTATCATGAATGCATATCATTTTACTTATTTAAATATGTTTTTAATGCCTTTAATTGCTTGGCCAACAATTAATTGATTTGTGAATTTAATTGAACTTAACAGAGAGATTTTAGGTTGGACTAAGATTTGAATAGTGTATGTTCATGTTATTTAGGTGATCTGATTCGCTATTCGGGTAGACATACGCCAATTGACATACATAGCCAAATTAGGATACTTGCTTAATGAACTTAATTTAATTGATTCCTACAAACATATAGTGAACTGATTAAGTTAAGTATTTGTACAAGCATCTCGACGGAGACTTGTCTATAGCTTTAGATTTTAGGTTTGTAAAATCACTAAGAAAAAATAAATAACAAGAAAAGCTAATATCAGATGAAATGTTGAATGAACCTATAATCCTAGGTCTTTAATCTATTGCTTTTCTCATTATATTTAGTTTTTGTTGGTTAATTTCTTGTTTCTTTGTTTCAATTTTATCTTTGATTAGTGTTTTTGTAATTGTCGGTTAACTTAAACAAGACTAAATTGTTATATAATTTTAGTATTTAGTGAAACTTTAGAAACAAATCATTGTGGGAACGATAATCGATACTTACTGTTTATATTACTTGTTTGATACGTATATTTGTGTGTGTAAAATCAACAACAAGTTTTTGGTACTGTTGCGGGGGATTTTATTTTCTTTGTTAGTAACTAATATTAAAATTTTACAGATTAGTCTTAATTTAAGTTTTATTTCTTTGTTTTACAAGTATGTTCAGTCGTTGTATGAGAATAGCAAACAACTTGGAGATTTTTCGTATGATTCAGAAATTGAGAGAACATTTCGTAGACTTCAACGAGAAAATCAACAAGGTGTTTCTCCAATAAATATAATGGCTGATCAACAGGGTCAACAACAAATTCAAGAGTGTGTAGTAGCTGACAATCGTTGCTTAATGGATTATACTGTTCTTTTTGTACAACGAATTCCATCAAGCATTCGAAGGCCAGCTATTCAAGCAAACAATTTTGAGACAAACCTGACTATCATCACCATGATTCAAACCTCAATTCAGTTTGAGGGCCTTCCAAATGATGATCCCTATGGCCATATGTCAAACTTTTTGAGATTTGTGACACATTAAACCACAATGGTGTCACAGATGATGTAATTCGTTTTAGGCTTTTTCCTCTCTTATTGTGGGATAAAGCTAAAGCATGCTGAATGCGTTCCTTATTGGCTCAATAATGACATGGGATGATCTTGCTCAGAAGTTCCTTGCTAAATTTTTTTCTTTCGGCTAAGATAACGAAAATGAGGAATGATATTACATCATTCATGCAGCAAGATTCATAATCGTTGTACGAAGCTGGGGAAAGATACAAAAAATTATTTTAGCGTTGTCCTCATCCGGGTCTTCCAAAGTGGTTTCTGGTGCAAACTTTCTACAATGGGTTGAATGGGTATACTTGTTTGATTATAATTCTTATTACTTATTTGATATGTATACTTGTTGGTTCCATTAGTTTTTGATGATAATAAAATATTTCCATTCATTTGTGTCTAATATCTCTACTTAAGTGTGCAGGACAAAAATTATATGCAAATAATAAATCAATCCGTCAAAAGTGTGTATAAAAAATCATATGAATTTGAAAAAATGATTGATCAACAAAAAGGAATGTCCTTAGTTGAATAATGAAGAGTATTGGTTGACTAAAATTCAAATTGGAGAAATGGCAGGCTGAAGAATATTGAGAAACAAAACCGATTTAGTCGACCAAGAAATAAGTTAATCGACTAAGTGCTCTTTGCAGAAACTGAGATCAAAAGACAGATCCAACTTAATCGACTAAGAAGAAAGTTAGTAGACTAAGAGCTCTTTGTTTGTAATTTAAACTTGAGCATTAGAAGACATATTAACGACTAGAACCATATCTCAACTGTTTCCAACGGCCAAAAATTGTCAAACTGCCATCAAAGTTGTTTCTCCAAGTATAAAAGGGTCTTCCAACGGTTAGAAAACATATAGAGAGAAAATACAAGGCTTCCAAGTCCCAAAATAGCTCAAAAATCAGCAAAAACTCTCTGCACTCTTACTGCACTTCACTTCTATCTTTGTGTTTGAGATAAGCACTTCACTTTGTACCATTTAGATCAAATCAGTGATCATAGGTACACCTTTATTTTTCTTCTTCTTATATACTTAGAGTGTGCGATACACTCTAAGGGATTTATTCAGACTTGGATTGCTTGATTGAGTGTATAGATTCTAACTTAGCCTAAAAAAGTTAGTTGTTGGGTTTTGGTTGATCTCGATAAAAACCCTTGTGAAAGGTTTTCGATGAGCCGGGTAAAAGCTATTGTAAAAGCTTGGTGAAAGCTTGTGAATTTCACCGTTCATATTAGATTGGTTTGAAAAATCCTTGGTTGAACAATCAAGGTAGTAGATGTAGGTCTTGAACCGAACCAACTATAAATTCTGGTGTGATTGTTTACCCTATTTTTTGTTTTTCATTCATCTTTAAATCTTTCTTTTATCTTGCATTTGTCCCCAACTAGAAGTAAATTTTAGTAAGAGCTAAACAGTGCTATTCACCCCCTCTAGCACATTTACTTGGGACCAACAATACTTACGTGGGCAAAATCGACAACACAAGACCATGCTGTAAATTAGCGATAATCTCTTCTTAATCTGAACATTAGCATTTTCAAAAATGAAAGTGTTCCTCAATTTCCATAAAAACTAACAAGTAGTCACAAATATTGTAGCCCATCATGCACCATTATTCTCTTTATTAGACATAGTTAATTGTGATAAAAACCAGTTGGCTTTACATAAATTAAAGAAGGAATGAGTCACACCATATGGTATACGACGTCGCCAAGTTGCACTTGCCTTTAAGCAATCTTTGAGAACATGAATGATAGACTCAACTACTAGACCACATTAGGGGCACAATGGCTCATTGGACAAATGTCTTTTGAATCATTTCTATTGGTCAACAATCAGTTATGAAGACACTGTAACAAAAACATATGTATTCTCTAAGGACGGTCTTAACTCCAAGCTACTCGCCATCTCCCTAAACTAGGAACTGGATTCAAATATGAATTCTTTCGCATAAACTCATATACAAATGCGATTGTGAATAGACTGGAAGAAGATAAAGCCCAGTATGGTTGATTCGATGTGGTACCTTGATGTGATGCAATAGTTCTCTAAAACAATGTTTACTCCTTAAAAGGAAGATAAAGAGATAAACTATTAAAATCCCATTCATCATTAGACATCACAAAATTATTGACTCAACAAAGGTCTTCAAAAATAAAACCTTTTGTTTTGTTAGCTTCCATTAGTGGTCACTCACCTACCTAAGTATGCGTCTAGAATTCTAAAGTCACCTAGAGCAAAAGATAGAGTTACAAGATGTTCCCTCTCTAGAGCTCTCAAAGCACTATTTACAATTCTAAAGTCTAGAAATCTACTTTTATAGTATAAAAGTTCAAAGTAGAATGTGATTAGGATTCGATGTGGAATAAGAAGTTTAAAACCATACAACTACTTAATGTTGTATACAAACAAAAATCCTAATCAAATAAGATTTAGAATTCTAATCAACCTAAAACTCAACAGCTTCCATTAGTGGTCACTCACCTACCTAAGTATGCATCTAGAATCGAACTGTGAGACTGTCACCAATAGCCCAATGAACATTTTTCCTGAATGTTTCCCACAAACGTGTAATCAAAGTCCAAAAGTGTGATGAGCTTGAGCATTGTAACCTATTAGGACATGCAAAAACTCCATAATTATATTTTGCCTTCACCAATCTCACCCATAAAGCTTGGGGTTTCGAGACTATTTGCCAACACATTTTTAAAAGAAATGCCTTGTTCATTATCGTTAATTGTCTAATTCTTAAACCTCCTTCATCTTTTGGCCTACAAATTTCATTTCATCGCATAAGATGAATTTTCTCCGAATTGCCATCACCTCCCCAAAGGAATCGACAACAAAGTGCTTCAATTCTCTTACACACGTCAATTGGGATGGCTATAGTTTGCATGGCGTAATAAGGAATTGTAGACAATATAAACTTAACTAATGTAAATCTTCCAACAAAGGATAAGGTAGATGCTTTCCAAGAAAATAATCTACTTTTGACCTTTTCTTCTGAGTGTTTGAACATATGACAACCTTTATGTCCACTGAATAATGGCATTCCCACATAGTTACTCATATTATCTGTATATGTAAAGTCAGAGCTCACGATAAGTCTTTGAATCAATCCCTGATCCACATGTTTTGAACAGTAGAATGAAGATTTTTCTGCATTCACTTTTTCACTCGAGCTCATACATAAATCCTCTAATATTAAGAGGTGGATGCCTTTGCAAATAAAATCAAACCATCGATAGAGAAAAGATGGGTAAATGGACGTTTTTGTCTATTAAGCTTGATGGGTTTCCACAGACCTTAAGCCGTTGCATTTTTAATTCCGTGAGATAACCTTTTCATACACAATACAAAAAGATATGGAGAGAGAGGGTCTCTTTGTTGAACCCCCTAGAAGGCTTGAAGTTATTGGATCTTGTCCCATTCCATAAAATTTGAGAATTACTGCTACTCTAGCTACGAACAATAATATTGATTAAACACTCAAGTATTTTTGCATCTACAAGCGTGTCATGAATAAATTTCCAATGTAGTCTATCGTAAGCCTTTTCAAGATCTATCTTGATCATCATCCACCTTGATCTGCCTTGCTTCTTTTTGAAAGAGTGCATGATTTCCCATGCAACAATAATATTCTTAGTAATATGTGTTCCAAGTATGAAGCTTGACTGTGTTTCCTCAACAAGTTGGCTTGAATGGTTTCAAACGATTACTAATGACCTTCATGAGAATTTTAAACATAACAAGCAATAGACTAATCGAACTATATTGAGAGATAATTTCCAAGGATTTAGATTTAGGAATCAAAGTAATAATGGATTTACAAAACTTGTCACCTATCTTTGCCCCATCAAAAACCGCACATATATAGTTAGTGATATCTGTGCCTATTATATTCCATTGCGATTGGAAAAACAAAAGCACGGAATCGGTCAATTCCTAGATAAATTTATTAATTGTATTTACTAGTTGTTTTTCTTTATTTTCCTCAAATGGATATATTTAAAAAGAATTACATTCCAATTTGGATAAAAGTGATAAGTTACATCCTGGAATTGAAATTTTGACAAAAAACATTAGATTTTAAATTGGATATTTAACCTACTTTTCTCTTTGAAATGTTGTTATTGCTAATATTCCATGCAAGTAAATCTAAAAATAATGAGACCCAGATTCTCATTAGTGGAAAAAGTAAAAGGATCCTATTATCTATGTACTTTTGACAATATTAGTTAATTTTCATGTAATTTTGACAATTGAGTAAGTATCAATTAACTTAAGCTCAATCACCTATTACATATAATATATATTATTTGTTAATATAGATATAGATAAACACAAATTTTATAAAAAAATTAATCTTATAAATTAACTAGGACTAATTTGATTAATATATAATACATAATAATGTTTAGAGGTAGTTGGATTTATTCTAAATTGTCCATACAAATGATATTTTTATTATTTTACAAAAAAAATATTTATATTGATTTTAAATATTTTAGATGTAATAAAAGGCCAGTATTCTCATTGTACCAAAAGAAAAAAATTCTTAAGCAAAACTTGAGCATAAAGGTCTAAATCCAATCCAACTTGTAACGGGCCAAGAGAGTGGGTCGGATCTGCCAACTTGGAGGAATAGTCCAGCTTGTGACATCTCTATATGATCACCTTACATCTCGCAGCATGGACCTTTCTACTATCTAACCGCTGGAAACGAATGATGCACCATAATTTGGTGTAAGCATTCTCATACAAAGGAACTCTAACGCCTGCAGCAAATAGGGCAACATAATAAATATAACTCAAAATCAATGCGTCACTTAAATACATCCCATCATCCATGGTGGACCGATGTACTTGATGCATGCGTGCGTTGCATGCACATGCCTCTATCCCCATCCCATGCCATGGTAATAAAATGAAAATTAAAAGAAAAAAAAAACATACAGACAAGTGAAGAGAAAGAATAGCATTTGACTTGATTTCACAAAAAAGGTAAAGAAGGGGAAGGAATGAAAGTAGGAAAAAAAAAAAAATTCAAGCCGATCGAATACAAGTTTGACGTCCGCAAGGACAACACAAACACTCTCTTTCTTTCTCTCTCTAAAGACATTTCTCTCTTTCTTTCTCTCTCTGCGCTTTCTCTCTCTGGATAGAGCGAAGAAGAACAGGGCACACACTGAGACAAGGAAAAAAAATTAAGTGGAATAAAAAAAAAAGTTAAGAAAAGAAGAAAGAAGCAGAAGATTTGATTGAAGAGAAGAGCAAAGAGCAAAAAAAAGTTTCTTTTTTGTTTTTTCATTTGTGGTGAAGTGAGATACAATGATATTTCATTGCTTCGGTTCATTGAAGCAAAAAATAAAAGAATTTGAAGAGAAAGAGAGTTAAAGAAATTTGAGCTTTTTTGGGTATGTTTTAATTGAAATCAAAGCTTTGGAGATTTGGGAGACTCTCTTTTATTTCCTTCTTTTGTTTCTCTCTTGACTGTAACTGTGGGAATTTTTTTAACTCTGGTAAGTCTTCTTAAAGTCTTCTTAGCTTTGACCCTTTCGCTATTTTCTTGTTTACTTTAATACCCATTTGCTGGTTTACTCATTCAAAGTTTTGGATCGTTGATTTGTGCTGTTTAGGGCTCGATCGAGATGGGTTTAGTTGTTTTTTTTTTAGTGTTTCTTTGGTTGAGCATTAGTTTTTGTTTTAGTATAGTAAAGTTGCAATTCTTGGGCTTTTTGGTGGTTAAAAATTTGAGCTTGGGAAGTTGATTTTGGTGAGGTTTCTTTAATTTTAACTAAAATTTTGTTGGTTTTGACGAGCTTTTTGAGTTCTTGAGATTTGCTTTTTGCTTTAAGATTTGATTGGAGTCTGATTTTATGGTTATAGGGATTTTAGAGTTGCGTTCTTTGGTGGAAGATTTTTATTCTTTTTGTGCTAATTGTTATTAAAATTATTTTGGAATGATTTTTGTTGCAGTGGATCTGAAAATTCTTGTTTTCTTTTATAAGGATTCATGCGAAAGCCATTCGAGTGTTGCTTGTCTTGGGGAGACGGTGCAATTTTAGAATGCTCAGAATCAGAGCTCCTTCCTGGGCTTTGGTTTTCTTTGGTTTTGGCCTTTGGTATTGTAGAACAGAAAGCTATATTCTCAGGCACAGAACTTACCCCGTCTTATTCCTGCACAATGAGGAGTATGAAGCTGATAGCAGCCAAGTCAGGGATAAACTGCTGATTGCCTTGGGCTCTACCACTGTCTTTCTGTGTTTTGTCTTTTAATTGTAGTTTATTTAATTGAATTCATGTTGTTTTAGATAGTTGTTGCAGTTTTGTGAGTGAGTGTTAGATAGTGATTCTTGAAACATGGTACCATCTGGGCCTTCTACTCCTATAGGTGGTGCACAGTCTGTTCCGCCTTCTATTCTGCGGTCAAATTCAGGGACTCTAGGAGCCCAAGGTGGTGGTCTGCCTTCTCAAACTGGATTCACTTCATTAGTGTCGCCTCGTGCTCAGTTTAATAATATGAATATGCTTGGAAATGTGCCCAATGTGTCTTCCCTTCTAAATCAGTCTTTTGGAAATGGGGGTCCAAACCCTCAGCTTTCTGGTCCTGGAAGTAGCCAGCGTGGAGGCATGGACTCTGGGGCCGAATCTGATCCACTTTCAAATGTAGGCAATGGGATGGGGTTTAATGCTCCCTCATCATCCTTTGTGCCATCAAACATGGCTAACCCTGGTTCATCTGGTCAAGTTCAGGGTCAGCAATTTTCAAACCTTTCTGGTAACCATATGCTACCAGATCAACAGCAGTCCCAACAACTCGAGTCGCAACATTTCCAACATGGTCAACAAGCAATGCAACAGTTCCCTACCCCTCACAACACCCAACAAGGGCAGCAGCAACAACAGTTTCAATCTATTAGAGGAGGGTTGCCTGGTGTTGGGGCTGTCAAATTGGAGCCACAAGTGACTAATGATCAGCATGGCCAGCAGCAACCACAACAGCCACAGCAGCTGCAATCGCTGAGGAATATTGCTCCAGTGAAACTGGAACCACAACAAATTCCAACTATGAGAACTTTGGCACAGGTAAAAATGGAACCCCAACATTCAGATCAGTCATTGTTTTTGCATCAACAACAGCAGCAGCAGCAGCAGCAGCAGCAGCAGCAACAGCAACAGCAGCAGCAGCAGCAGCAGCAGCAGTTCCTCCATATGTCACGGCAGCCCTCTCAAGCTGCTGCTGCCCAAATTAATCTTTTGCACCAACAAAGACTCTTGCAGTTACAACAACAACACCAGCAACAGCAACTTTTGAAAGCAATGCCTCAGCAGAGATCACAATTACCGCAGCAGTTTCAACCGCAGAATTTGTCATTGAGATCACCTGTGAAACCAGTGTATGAGCTTGGGATGTGTGCCAGGCGTTTGACACATTACATGTATCAGCAACAACATAGACCTGAAGTAAGATCTCCACGGTGTGAGGAATCTACTTTCCATGTGTATTCAGTAGCTTGGTGGATGTAACATGCCAGTTTTTCTTGTAGGACAACAATATTGAATTTTGGAGAAAATTTGTTGCTGAGTACTTTGCTCCAAATGCCAAAAAGAAGTGGTGTGTTTCTATGTATGGAAGTGGCCGCCAAACTACAGGTGTTTTCCCTCAGGTCTGTTTCTGAGAAAACTTGCTGAAACTTCCAACCCTGAACCTCATTCAAGTGGCCTCTTATGTAATTGAATGAGGTCAATTTCTTTGGAACTTTACATCTTTGGTAGTTTGCTGTGTCCCCCATTAAATTTATACCTGAAATTTGTCCTCATGGTTTTTGTGCCCTGCAGATGTCATCTGTATCTTTGTTTGTTTGTGTTTTTCTGTTTTTAATAGCAAACTATTAATGCAAAGGATGATTAAACTGCTGTAAAAATGTTTACAGGATGTATGGCACTGTGAAATATGCAATCGCAAGCCAGGCCGTGGTTTTGGTATGTCTTTTTTGTTTTTGTTTTTGTTGTGGTTCCTCTTTCTTTTCGGTTATCTTATATTAGCATGATTAATATGTATTATTTCTTTGGGTGTTAACAAAGTACTTATCTTATGATAGCTTGAATTTGTATGTATCGGTTTCTTGTAGCTAATTTATTTATCACTCATATATTTGATATTTAAACTGTGCTTTTAGAGGCGACTGTCGAGGTTCTCCCTAGGCTTTTCAAAATTAAATACGAAAGTGGTACTATGGAAGAACTTCTTTATGTTGATATGCCACGTGAGTATCATAATTCATCTGGTCAAATTGTCCTGGACTATGCAAAAGCAATACAAGAAAGTGTTTTTGATCAACTCCGTGTTGTTCGTGATGGTCAGCTTCGGATAGTTTTCTCACCAGATCTGAAGGTTACAAATTGGAGTAATGGCTTTTATCAAGTTCAAACTTTTAGAGGCCTTATTAACTTTGTTTTTTGCTCTTTAATTCTTTTCATCAGATATGTTCTTGGGAATTTTGTGCTCGGCGTCATGAAGAACTTATCCCTAGAAGATTGTTGATACCCCAGGTTGTCGTCATAAACTTTTGCTTTATAGCTTGAGAAAGGTCACATATATGCTATTGACTTATGTGCATAGGATGCCATAACTGTATGAAACCTACAGAACCTGGTTGATTGAGTTTTATGCAATCTTGTATGCCTTGTTTTATTACATATGATTGCTTCTTTTGAATTGAGTAGTATGAGGCGAAACTCTTCGTAGCAGCTGCTTCATCAGTTTTGTCCTCGTAAAAATAATTGAATTTTATGGTGGTCAAAACTCAAAAACTGTTAGGATGTCATCACTTTCAATTTTTTTTTTAAAATCTTATGCTGCTATTTTAGGCTTACATTTGCCCTAGGAACTATAATTTCCATCTTAGGATATGATGAAGAAAAGGAGATCCATCTACCTTTACTATTTATTTTTATGCTGCTTCTATGAGATTATTATCTTAACAAGTTGGGATATATTTCTATTTTATGATTGGCTGCTTGAAATTTTCCTGTTGCACCATTCTTGTAATTTTGAAATATTACATGAATCATGATGCTGGATTTTCATTTTTTCCCCTCATTTTCTATAAAATTAGGAGTAAATCCTTTTGAATTATTAAGCATATAATTAGATGTGATGATGTGAAATACCTTCATGTTAATTACATATTGGGGCAAATTCTCTGGCATTTTGTATTGGCTGATATGATGTTGCTTTGGGATTTTAAAAATGGCCTTACAAACATTGTTTTGCATTTATAAGTTAAATACATGTCTACATCAACATGAGTGGTTTTTTGGGTTGGATTTGGAAGATTTTTCTGTGCTTTTCATTCACATTTTGTTATTAGATGAGCCTTTTTACTAGTTTGTGGTCTAGTGTATTTCCCAAGGAATGAAATTCCTTTAAATATTGGATTTTTCATTGTAGAATCTTTACTGTTTGTTATGTTGTATTCTTTGGATTGTAAGAGTTTGATTGTTCCTTGTCTGGTATTGGTTGTATTTGACTGTAGTAATTTGTGTTGTACAGGTTAGTCAGCTGGGGGCTGCAGCTCAAAAGTATCAAGCAGCGACTCAAAATGCATCATCAAATTTATCCGCTCCAGAGTTGCAGAATAACTGTAACTTGTATGTCCTTTATGATTGTGCCGCTTTCTGATTGAATGGAGTATTTTTCCCTTTTGTTTTGGTTTTTTGATTGACCTCTCCTTCCTCCTTTTTACTCTTCTAGAGTATGTATGCCATCCATGTTCCTCTTGCACATGACCTAGGTGTATGTTTTCTGCACCCCTGTGTTGATGTTGCCAATTATGTTAATTTGAAACCTCTTTCTTTTGGGTAAAACATTTTTTTTTTCTTGTCCCAGTTTCTCATTTGTTATTTATAATACACATCCTGTTTTGAAAATATATAAAGATTGAGACCTGCTTTTTTCCTGTTTAAGTTTCCAAGCTTGACTAACAACACAGGGTTGGTTGTCAATTACTCTTCCTTGAGGACATACTCTAGATGTTCCTTATTAGATGATCTGCAGTGAAGGTGGTGCAGAGGAATATTTTAGTTGTGTCTGTGTGTTGTTCCTTTTTTGTTTGGATAATTGAGAATTTTATAGTTATGACTGGATATTGTTTGTTATATACGTGTCTTTCATGGTATGTAGGGATGCATGGTACTGGTGCATCCCTTCATAGGCTGCAACCTACGTTGCCCTTGAGGGCATAGTGATGATAAATTACATAAAAAAAAAAAGGTTGGGTGCGTTGTGAGCAAGAATATATGATTTAGGGTTTAATTCGATGAGAGAAGATAGTCATAGATGATGGTTGAAATAGTGTGGAAATGATTGAGCCTTAATGGCTGAAACTAAAGCAAAGTGGTAATGCCTGTCTGCTAGACCTGAGCTGTGGAAAGTATCGGTGAAAAGTAAACTAGGGATAGGGTTGGAAAATGTTTGTTTTGTTGTCGAATTGGTTAGTGTCTGCTGAGAAGGATATTCTTGGGTTCAAGGGAAGGCTGGTTGTAAATCTGAAATTGTGCTGGAAAGTAAAGGTAGAAATAATGCCTATATTTTCAGAGGCTTCACTCACCAATGGTTTTAAAGGCTTTGTACCCAGTGTAACGGCTTTAGTTCTGCTTCACGCAATCCGAAAGAAGGGATAAAAGCTGGTCATAATGTTGCACACTTGTTCTTTATTAATTGAACGAAGTTGTATACAAATTTGTAGAGTTCCAGAACCTCATTCCTGTAACTGGGCATTGAGAATAGGACATTACCAAACTTGATTTAAAACAACTCCTGAATGGAAAATGAAATCAAATAACATGGCAAAAACAAAAATAATGCTCTTAAATTCAAAATCTGCAACTTCTAGTGAACCTTAAAAGTACCAGAATAATGATGCTTGGAATCGATAAAACACAAGATAAAATGAAAGCAAATACCTTCTTTCATAAAGATCATTTAGATATGACTTACTAATATCAATTTTAGCTTAAATAAGGCCCTAAATCAGTTCAACATCAAACAAAGGCCATAATTCCGTAGTATCTTTGAGTTTAGTTTCTTGGTTATTCTTGACATCACTATTGTCTGTTTCATACGCCTGAGGTTTGTACTATAGTCTCTTTACAGTAATGTTAGATGCTCCATTCTCATAGATTCTGGTTATGAATCTTGGACACAAACACTCATGCATACTCTCCGGCAATGGATATAAAATCAACTTGTAGTAGATTCATCTGTTCCTTTTTCCTTTTTATTTAGATAATAATATCTATAGGTGTGACCTCTACTGCTTGTATGGATTCCTAATGAGCTATTAATAAACTTTAGGTTTGTAGCATCAGCTCGGCAATTGGCAAAAGCCTTGGAAGTGCCATTGGTAAATGATTTGGGTTATACAAAGAGATATGTTCGTTGTCTTCAGGTGATGTCCTGCATCCGCTTATAATAAATTTGTGTAGGAGGTTGAGTGCTGTGAATTGGAGAGATGTATTGTTATATTATGGATTTTTTTTTGCAAGATAATTTTCGTCCTCTACATTGTTTATGTTTCTTATAAATCTGATTATTATTTCTTGCTGCTCTCATTTCTAATTTGAATTTTGAATTGGTACATTGTATTTTTTTGCTACATTTTGTTAATGAGAAAATTTGTGCAATCATTGAATGAGGTCCTGTAACTGCTGGATAAAGGCTGAACAAAATCTGCATAGAGATTTTGTTGATATCAGTTCTAGAAAATGCTTCTAGTTTTTCTTTGGGGGAAAAAACTGAATCAGAGATCAAACTCATCATTGACTAAGCCTTTGATAGTTGTGTTATTTTCTGTTCCTTTGAAATCACACTTAGTTGTTTTACCTGATACTCAGCAGTTCAAAGACCACACTCTACCGTTTTCTATAGAAAAAAAAAGCTTCTGCTTTAATTTCCTTTTGTTTCTAAGGCAGATTGAAGTCCTTTAAATCCTTTCATGTTAGTCGGTGATTTTTTCCCACTAGAAATTATTAATTTCCATGATCTTCTGAAGTTCTTGTGGATCCATGTTGATGTACTTCCATCATTGAAGTGTTCTAGCAGTTGCATTTTATGAGGACTAAGACCAGTATTGTATTATTAAGATGTACTTTAAGAGTAAAATGTTTGTTATAATGGTATGATGATTGGAAAAACTAAAATGAGAAAATGAGTTTGACATTTGTAGCTCCCTTTTGAAGAACTATGCTATTGAAATGTATACAGCCTCCTAATGCACTGTTTCTTTTTTTGTTTGTTGGGGTTTTTAACAGATATCTGAAGTTGTTAATAGTATGAAGGACTTGATTGATTACAGTAGAGAAACAAGGACTGGACCCATGGGTAAGTTTTGGCAAGGTTTCCCTTGCTAAATTCATTTATTTTTATTTTTTTTTCTCATTGGCAGTTTCTTGTTTTAAATATATTTTTTATAAATGCTTGAAAGTACTGATCGGGGCATCCTGCAATAGCTGTTGTGAATGTCTAGTACTCTTCATTTTGTATTGGTTTACCTTTAAACTAATTTCCAACTGGGGAAGCTGGTTGATAGTTGTAGATGTGATAGCCCTTTGATATCATGTGGTCATGTGATATTGTTCTGATTTTTTATTTTGGACAGCTAAGGGTTCTCTCAGTTTTAATGCCCAATCTGTTCATTTGCTATGCCATTGAATTATTGTATTGCATGATGTAACTACCTGATTTGTTCATATTTCACCTTTTAGCTGATAGTGTGAGAAATTATTTTTCTTTTATAGATTAGTTAGAATATTACCTTTTTGGTAATTTGTCTTCTTCTAGCTGTAGGTCATTAAAACTTAACCCTGTACCCTTGGGTATTTTTTTGTTTGCTGCTTTGTTTTTTTTGGTTTACTGACTTAGCTCCAAACATAAAAGCATGGGAATCCGAAAATAATTTTCCTGGGTTTTCCATTCACCTAGCCCGAATTCTTATGTTGGTAATGATACAACGGTCTCATCAGATGCGAGATTGTATTGGCATTGCTTGTTATCTTTATAATGCTTCCTATTTATGTCAGATGATGGTTAATTGTGCTTGCTGAAGGTCACAAGCAGTTGAAGGAAATTGAGAGCTCTATGGTTCAATCAATCTATGGTTACACAAATAATGTTGTAGTTATATGAATGTAAAGAGGGATTTAGAGGGCAAGAAGAAAGATGTTCATGTCTTGGCGAAGCCTAGAATAATTGGTACTGCAAAGTATGAGATGAAGAATAAAGAAAGCTGTAATCAAACTTTGAGGGGACACTGGGTCAAAAATTCAGACTGAGTGAGAATAGATAAGTAAGAGGACTGAAGTCTTATTCTTATTTTTTTATTGAAATAGGTACTTAGGCAAAAAATTTGATGTTTGAACATCTAATGTTCTGGTAATTTTAGCAAATACAGAAATGATTGTTCCCGAAACACTCACAGTGCTTTTGATATTTCAAAGAACAGCTGATTATGTGTCACTATTGGGAATTAAGGCATTTTGCTTCTGGCATACTACCCTACAAGGGCATTGATTTAAGCACAACTATCTTCACACTCTCCCCGTACCTCTTAGAAAAGCTCTAATTCTTCTTTAGAATGTCCTTCTCATCAGCATCTTATCTAGTTTGATATGAACTTAAGTTTGTTAGACTTGCTCCATCTGATGCAAACTACCCTGCTTCCAGGGTAGTGATCGAGGGGCTTTCTTTATTTCCCCTATGATTGCAAACTAAAGATTAAAGTGTATATAGAAATAAGAATGATGTGCATGTGTAGCTTCAGACTTAATTGTTCTCATGTTGGGCTCAACAAATATGTGAGCAGGCTTGTTAGCTCATTTCTTCTGTTTTTCTTCAGAGAGTTTGGCTAAGTTTCCACGACGAACAAGTACTTCATCTGGTTTTAATGCTCAAGCTCAACAGTCTGAGGAACAGCTACAACAGCAACAGCAACAGCACCAGCATCAGCATCAGCAGACACCGCAACAGCAGACAATAGCCCAGAGCTCCAATAGTGACCAAAGTTCTGCCCAGGCCTCTGGGATGCATCTTGCTGCTAACAATGGTGTGGCTAATGTAAATAGCTCTCTTAATGCAGCGTCTGCATCGACATCTGCTGGCACCATTGTTGGGCTTCTACACCAGAATTCAATGAACTCCAGGCAGCAGAATTCTATGAATAATGCAAGCAGTCCCTATGGTGGAAATTCTGTTCAGATTTCTTCCCCTGGCTCCTCTAGTACAATACCACAAGCACAAGCAAATCCTTCTCCATTTCAGTCACCAACACCTTCCTCATCTAATAATCCTCCTCAAGCTCCTCATGGTGCTTTAGCAGCTACTAGTCACGTGAGTTCTGCCAATTCTCCCGTGAATATGCCCATGCAGCAGCCAGCTCTTTCTGGTGAGGCTGACCCAAGTGATTCGCAAAGCTCCGTTCAGAAAATCATTCATGAAATGTTGTCTGGCCAACTTAATGGCACAGGTGGTATGGTTGGTGTTGGCGCTCTAGGCAATGATGTGAAGAGTGTAAATGGAATGATGCCAACAAGTAACAATACAGTTCGCAATGGTGGAAATGGTTTGGTGGGGAATGGAAGTGTCAACAATAATTCAGGTATTGGTGGTGGCGGTTTTGGTACAATGGGTGGTGGGCTTGGCCAATCTGCGATGGTCAATGGAATCAGAGCTGCAGTGGGTAATAACCCTGTCATGAATGGAAGGGTAGGCATGACAACGATGGCTAGGGACCAAGGTATGAATCACCAACAGGATTTGGGGAACCAGTTCCTTAGTGGGCTAGGAGCGGTTAATGGTTTTAATAATCTTCAATTTGATTGGAAACCTTCCCCATGAAAGGAAGTCCATCAGCTGATGGTTATTGGATTATAGCGGGCAGCTGCTTATGCAGCATGAGAATGGGCAGAAATGCCTGTGGCCCCGGGCAGGTCATGGTACACTATATGATAGATGAAGGGCTAGCGTCCCACTGTGTACTAATTTCAGAAAAGTGAAACATATAGCATAGTGTTTTATCAATGAAATGTTAAAAGGCATCTTTTAAGTTGCTCCATTTCCTACTAATTTGTTTACGCTGATTATTTACGGTTTAATGCATACCCCTTTGCTGGAGGAAAGATGTTTAGTCCCTGTTGTTTCGTGGGGGGCCATCCCATTTGTAAGCCATACTACACTCTACGCCTAAGTAAGCCTGCCACACATTGTTTGTGAACACTACTGCTGCCCTCAGCATCTAGTAATGAAGGTTAAGCCTGGATATCAACTCTTAATTTTTAAGTTTGCAATGCGCCTTCTCCTCCACATTCTTCAATCCATCTGCTTTGCACTTGAAATTGTTTGGTTCTGTTGTAAAACCAATGTGTTGGGAACTTAAAATCTACCATAAAACAAATTATTCTGAAATTTATTTAATGTTTGTTTTATTTTTCTTAAAAGAAGTTCTTAAATTCAAAATAATAACGGGGTAATTTTATAATTAATAGAGGGATAATTGTCATATTTCAAAAATAGGGATGGGTATTTCCTAATTTCCACTATAAACCATCATATACAAATCCCAAAAAGCATCTCTCAAGGAAATTTTTATAATCAAAATAGTTATCAAGTTTCTGAACGCATATATTTTGTTTAAATTAATAATTGTACTCAAAATCGAAATAATTTAGTGTTTTGATTTTGAAAATTGTTTTAATTTAGTCCGTCTTCCTAATAGTATCCAATGTTACCGTTAAAGAGGATGACGTTAGTGTTGACGTGGCACATTTTGATGATGTGACACCAACATGATGATTAAATTGATCAAAATTAAGATGTTGAGGAACTAAATTGAAAAAAAATATTTAAAAAATACAACTATTTAAGTAGATGATAGATTTACTTATTAATAAGTCAAATATTTAAATATAAAAAATTTATGGTGTTGAAAAATATATATAAATATTTTCTTACTTGATTACTTGATTTTAGGATATGTATATTAAATAATCTTCTTTGTAAAAATTAAGTTTGAATTCTCCTATAAAAAAGTTTTGAAAAAAATTTCATATTTAGAGTCAAATTTACATGAATAACTTGCATTATGTTGGAATAAAATAATATTAAAAGACTAAATAAATTCTCTTTTTCTTCTATTTATAATAGTATAAAAATTTAAAATTTATTTGACTTAATTTTTAACTTGAGCTGAAGTAGCAAATTGGGTTGATCCAAAGTTTTATTCTTTTTTTCTTTTATTTATGTCATCATGTCGATGCCACTGACATTCCACATCATCATGTTGGTACCACATCATCAAAATGTACCACATCAGTGCCATGTTAGCGTTGATGTCATCCCTTTTAATGAAAAACTTGAATGCCGTTAAGAGGAGGGACTAAATTAAAGCAATTCTCAAAATTAAAAGATTAAATTGCTTTAATTTTGAGTATAGCAATTAAATTGAACAAAACATATGAGTACAAAGACTTAGTGGATATTTTGATCAATTTTTTATTGATCTCGTACGAAATGTAAAAAAAAAAAAAAAACCTTTTCACCAAGCCATGGTGCATTTGGCTAGAATACCAATCAGGCAAGCATGTGACTGTAGAAGACATAAAAAAAAAAAATATCATAATATTTAAAAAATCTTTAAATTATTTAAAAAAATTTAAATAAATTCATATTCTTTTATTTTGAGTTAAATAAATTTTATATTTTTATTTTAAATTAAATAAACCCTTGTTACTAATAATTGATTTAGTCAAAATATCACTTGTCATTTTATGTCAAGTGATTGATATGATATGTTGATATGTAATAATTAAAATACTACTTGTCATTTTACGTTCACATAACGCTAACATTACACTAAACTTTCTTGAATAGTGGAGTAACTTTTTTGACTATTATGTCAAAATTTTTCTAATTACAAGGTGATAGGTGCCTTTTGAATTTTGACATAATATTCAAAAAAATCTTTAAACTATTTGAGAAATTTTAAATAAACTTTTATACTTTTATTGTGTTCAATCAAATTTTTATATTTTTATTTTAAGCCAAATAAACCCTTATATTTTTTTGTTGAGTGAAATAAGCCATTATAACTAATGATTGACTTATTTGAAATGTTATTTATCATTTTATACTGCATGGTACTGATGTGATATGTTAACATATTATAATTGATAATGATATGATATGTTAATATATCATAAATAATGATAACATGAAATGCTAATTTGATTTGATAGTATGATAATGGAACATTTTTCACCCTACACATCAATGCAATGTCAGTGCTATGTGAATGTAAAACGACAAGTGACATTTTCACTAATGATAAGTAATCAATCATTAGTTATAAAGGTTTATTTGATTCAAAATAAAAATATAAGGATTTGACTGAATGAAATAAAAGAATAAGGACTTATTTAAATTTTTTAAAATAGTATAGGACTTATTTGAACATTATACCTTGAATTTTTTTCATTAGACTTACTGACCAATAAAAAATTATGAAGTTTACCAAATAAATTAATTAAAAACTTTTAAAAGTCAAATTGTGTATTGTTATATGGAAGTGATAACATAATTTAGACTCATCATATAATATCACACGTAATTAAATTAATTACCAAAAATAATTAACTTTTGACCAATTAAAATATGTCTTTTGGCAAATCGAGATAAAGGCACATGATTCAATCAATTAAACTTTTAAAAAAATCATGATTATATCAATTAAAATTTACTTATAAATCATCATACTTATTTGTAATTAAATTAAAATAAAATTTATAAAAAAATCTCTCATTTTTTGAATCATTTTATAAAATTTAAAGTTAAACCATTGGTTTAAAATGAAGTGTTTCAAATTCCAATAAAGATAAGAATTCCTACAATACCTGCACTACTCTTACCCTCGTGGGGAAAGAGAGGAACCTCCATTAATCCTTATTTAAAGGCAAGGCCAGAAAGGAGTCAAAAATCCTTTTGCTTCATATTCTATTTCAAACTGGGAGTAGGAAATGTGGCCTTGAATTACAAAGAACACAAGAATTTTCAAAGATAAATTTGTGTACAGTGATTATTGATTATGAGATGCAGGTTGAATCTTTCCTAAATTTGCTGGCAAATTGACCTGTAAAACACACTAAATTTTATTCAACATAATTGGCTTTAAAAGGTTGCAGGTTTGACAGCCACCAGGGCTTATTAACGGTGCGCCACACCACACAGTTTACAAACCAAGTCTATACATAATGTAAAATCATAATAAGCCATATCTAGTTGGCTGAATCAATAACAAAGCTAAGAAGCAGCGTCGTCTCCAATGTGAGATCAGGCCCAAAGCCGAGGAGAATCCCCCACTCCAACCCTTCAGCTGTGTTGGCTTTGCCTCCCTCCATTTCCTTTTTCCTCATTTCATCCAGAACAAATAGCACGCTTGAACTCCACATGTTTCCATATTCACTCAGAACTTGATAACTCGCCTTAAGCTTGTCTCTTTCCAAGCCAAGATTATCTTCCACTCCTTTGAGAACAGCTGGGCCACCAGGATGGACTGCCTAAAAGAATGAGGAAATTATGAGAAATACTCCTTATCATAAGTCCAATTTAAAAATAATATTTATTATAATTTTAATTATTTTTAATCAATTTTTAACATAACTTGACAACAATACCCTTTAAACCATTTCAAGTAAATTAAATGGTTTTGGTTTTTTCTATCCTGCCATCTAGAAAAAATTTTCAAAATTAACTCTATTTTTCTTTATCTTGTCGTCTAGCTCTCTAACACCATTGAGGTCTATCTCGCCATTCAACTCTCTCTCATCATCCCAAAGAATAGAGATAACATCAAGGTATGTTTTTTAGATTCTTGGGTTTATTTGTTGATATTCATAGAACCCAAACGTTAATGGTTAAATTATATGAGTTTAGCAACTTACACCTGACTGCGAGTAGTGAAATCAATTAGTTATTAGGAATTTTGTGAATATTTTTAGGCATTACGTCATTGAATATTAGGTATTGTGTGACTGGATATTAGGCATTGCATGACTGATTGTTATGTATTGCACGACTTATGCATTGCGTGACTAGTTTTTAGGAATTACATGATCGGTTTATTTGGCATTACTTTAGTGAATGTTAGGCAATGTGTGATTGGATATTAGGCATTGCGAGATTGGCTCTTAAGAATTGTGTGACTTGTGCATTGCTTGACTAAATTTTAGGATTACTTGACTAGTTTGTAGGTATTCCGTGGCTAGTTTTTAGTCATTGTGTTGCTTTATCTACCTACTGCTGAAGCTGAATATCTACTAATTCAACCCCTTTAATAACCAATTCTGCAAAATTAGTAGAGAATTATTAATGCTTAATAACTAATTCAGCCCCCTTAATTCCACTTATGTCGTTGTAGAAAATCATCCAAATTCAATTGATATAGAACTCTAAAATTCTCTTTAAAGCACTTATTGCAACAATTTACGGACGAACCATATTCATAAAAAAACAGGCCTAAAACGATTGAACACCCTTTCCAAGAGTCATCTTTCATGCCCATAAATAGAAGGAACCTTTGTGCATTTCATTCAAAATCATCTGAATGAAAGTCACAATATCTTTAACTTTCATGGCTTTTAAAAGTTCTAGAGGGGAAATCAGGAAAGGGCTTGCTTTTGAAAAGGAAGATATCCTTGAATATGTTGCAACATATATGGGAAAATTGATGGATGTCATTAAGAACATGGAGAATAACCTGCATGTTTTGATCGACAAGGTGTTGGTTAGGACAAAAGTCTTAGAGACAGAAATTCTGAACAATAACAAGATTCTGGTTGAAATTTATGAATAGTTGATGAGATTAAGAAGAAATAAACCATGGAAGGCACATAATACATGGTTCTTATGCTGTATCATCTGCTTAGTTTCAGTGTTATGAATAAAAATCTTGTTTGATTACATATTTTACATAAATAGTAATTGCTATTAATTTCTTTTATGCTCAATAACTTGTTTTCTTACCATAATTTCTTAATTTTCTATTTATATAAGAAAGTCAAAGGTATGATGACAATAGTTGGAATATTATATTATTTTTAAGGCATTACATGACTAGATATTAGGTATTGTGTGAATAGATATTAGGCATTGCGTGATACTTTGTTATGTATTTTGTGATTGGTTGGAGGCATTACGTGATTGGTTTATTTGGCATTGTGTGAGTGGATATTAGGTATTGTAAGACTGGCTTTTAGGCATTGCGTGACTTGTGCAATGCATCTTTGGTTTTTAGGCATTGCTTGACTAGTTTTCAAGCATTGTGTGATTGGATATTAAGCATTGCGAGATTGACTTTAAGGTATTGTGTGAATTAGACATTGCATGATGGTTTTTATGCATTCCGTGACACTTTTTGATAAATTGATTGATTGTGACACTTATTTTCTATTAAATTTCAGCGGTCTGCCAAATGTGAACCTTATGATTATATACGGTGGCCATTGGGTCGATAACACTTATAAGGGTGGTGAGACACAAGTGAGGGGTGTTGGGAGTGATTTGTCATTTTTGGGCCTAATGAAGTTGGTTGAAGATGTTGTCAACTCATAAAATCATGAAATCGAGCTACATACGTTGCTTAGTCATGCCGCAGTGGTTTCACGCACAATTATTAGGGACAATGAAGATGTAGCAAGTATTATGCGAGATGAGAGGGTAATTGTAGTGTTCGTGACAGTTAAGGAACAAAATGCAAACGTTATGCTACATGAACAAGGTGTCGAATATAGTAATCACCTATAATAGAATTATACTACTTTAGACATGCCACACCATGCATTCCCTAACGAACAACAATGGCAATCACCATTGATGTATGCACATGAGTTTAAGCAACCTAGTACACACATGAGGTGTTTGTAAATTTTATCTGCACAATTTTGATCAGAATGTGCATCAAACGAAATAATTCGTTCTTGCTAACAAATGTAATCGTCACTCGAGAATGCAATGGGTTCATTGCCATACACAAATGACACTGTGATGGTCATTAGTGATGACGATGCATTTGATCCGATGGATGATGTTTGTGAAAAGGACAACATTGTTGATTTGAATGATGAGATGGATGATGACTGTGAAGATGATTACATTGGCGGGCATGATGACTGTTCAGAGGAGGACAGGGGTGAGGACAATGAAATTCAAGATTACAATCATGTAGATGGTAGTACAGAACATGCCACAACTGTTGTGTTAGAAGATGTTCAGTGCGATGACCATGCCATAATTGTTATCTTAAAAGATGTTGAGTGCGATGACCCTATTTACGACAACCCCATATCTGGTGACAACGGGATTCGTTCGCTTGATGATAGTGATCATGAAATGGTAAATACAGGGGTATCTAGTCAATGGATTATTCAAGGGGCATGCATGATATTTTTCCAAACAGTTGAGATCGAGGAGTCCAGCTTAAGCGATGACCACTTATATCGCAGAAAGTGTTTCCATCCAAGGTTGAATTGAAATGAGATTTGAGCATGTTAGCACTAAAAGAGCATTTTGAGATTAGAGTTAAAAGGTCATGTCACACTCATATTGAGGTTGCTTGCAAGGACAAGGCATGCAAGTTCACTGTGCGTGCAACAAAGTTGCTTGAGGGAGATTATTGCAAGTTCGCATGGTCCACAAGGTACATAAGTGTACTGTTGATGGTTTGCAAGGTGGGTACCGAACAACGAGCGTGAGGTTAATTGGTGAGCTTATGTCCTTCAGGTTACAAGGAAATAATGTAACACCATTGAGACCTAAGGAAATAATGGAAGAGATGAATCGCAAGTGGGGATTGCAATACTTGTATGGTAAGGCTTGGCAAGGGAACGAACATGTGGAGAGTCTTGTTTTCAGTCACTCGGAGGAGTTATTCCAACTCCCACCCTTGTATTTCCATATGTTGGAATGCAAAAATTCTGGTATAGTCACAGTTGTGGCTATGGATCAGGACCAATAATTCAAATATTATTTCTAGGTGTACGAGGCATGTATTTGGGGGTTCAGGGCTATAATGTGGCTTATGGTTGTTATCGATGCCACACATTTGAAAGGCAAATTCAAAAGTATTCTATTTGTTGCTGTGTGCAAAGACGAGAATGAGCAAATATATCCAATTGCCTTTGGCATTGGCCATGTGGAGGACGAAGAGTCGTGGTCGTGGTTTCTTACCCAATTGCGTTGTGCGATTGGTTGTCCTGAAAATGCAAAGTTCATTTTGATCAACATCTTGGCATTAAGAATGTAGTTGAGAAAGTGTACCACGATCTACGTAATTACCACTTAGGAAAAAAGGTAAAAAACTGGTTCAAACGTGGTGACGTTACTGTGTTTTTCACCTTCGTAGCCAATTCCTACAAGGTTGTTGATTTCAACAATCACATGAATAAGTTGAAACAGCTTTGCAAGGTTGCTTACAACCACTTTATGATATTATGCCTTGAGAGATGGGTACTTGCACAGTCATTGATAAGGCGCTATAAACTCACGACATCCAACATTGTGGAGTGTATTAACTTGTGTTTGAGGTAGGTAAGAAAAATGGCAATAACCATATTGATCGAGTTCATTAAAGCATGTTCCAGCATTGGTTCCATGACCAGCACAAAGAGGCCTTGAATTTGATCAGGCCCTTCAAGCCTTAGGCTTTTGATTTGTTGAACACACGATTTAATGAAGCATGTCACTTTTCTACACAAGCAATCGATCGAGTGGAGTTCCAAGTTATAGGGGAGACTAAGGATAGAGTCTTCAACCTATCTATGAGACCTCGACCTCTATAGGCTCGTAACTAGGCATAGACACAATAACACGAGCTAGGGGTAATTTCGTTATTTTCTTAGTAAGCCCCTAAAAGTAAGTTTTTAAACAATATTATGGCCTAAGTAGGCCTAAGGCATAAATGAGTGATGAAAATAAGGGTAAAATGACAAAGAAAATAAAAATGATGATGATTTCCATAGTAGGGGCAAAATGGTCATTTTTCATCTCGAGTCAAAATTTTTAAGTTTCGCGAACCCGAGCATTACTAGACCATTATGGACTATGTTTCAGTGTCAAAAGAGTAAAAAGATTGCATAAAGGGTTGGAGGAGAACAAGCTAACTAGTTAAGGGCATTTTCTTAATTTAAGTGGAGTTGGATAAGCTTGAGCTATAAATATCTTTTTCTTCCAGCAGCTTCTTCATTCTCCAGTAACTTCTTCTTCTTTCCATCTCATGTTTGTTTCCCTCTCCATGGAAGCCTGATATGAAACCTCCATAACCTCTCTCAAGCTAGCTCTAATTTTCATGCTTTTGTGCACCTTTTCATAGAATCTTTGTGCTTTTTCACTCTCTCACTTTAAAACCCTTGAAAAAAAAAAATCTTATTTCCATACTTTCTATCACTAGCTAGGTGTTTAGAGAGAGAAAGAGGGAGCTTTAATAATAGCTTGAAAGTTTTTGGAAAGAATTTCAAATACAAAGTTACCAAGGTGAGTAGTGAATTAGAATTGATTTTTAGTGTTGAAAATAATTAGTGTTTAGACTTGTGGGTGTTTTGGTAGTTGAGGTTGTTCATTCACTTTAGAGTGATTAGGATAGTGAACATAGATAGCCACTTAAATGGCAATTGGAAGCTAGCTAAGAGAAAACTTTTAGAATTTATAAGTATGTGAATTGACTTAATGGTGATGTTAATGTGATAATAGGTTCCAACGAAGCCCCATCGCCCCATTTGGACCATTAAGGAAGTTAGAGTCGACTAAAGGTTCAACAAAATACCGGTGAGTGAACTTGCATTTCAAAATCATTTTGGGAGATATAATTGTATTTGTATGAAACGTTTGAATGATTTATTCCAACTTTTCTTTAAAAATGTATGTCGAGGAACAAGCCCTTGATAAATTGTTTTGATGTTGTGAAAATGTGAAATGTGTAAAAGAACGAACTTATGTGCTCCTATATCATTTTGATATATATATATATATATATATATATACGAATATATGTTGTGCATTGATGAATAACATTGTATAATGATATTGACTCGGTTATGTGCGAGTGGGAGTGCGCATAAGCCGATGCTGACCCGACTATGTGCGAGTGGGAGTGCGCATAAGCTGATTATGACCCAGCCATGTGCTAGTGGGGAGTCCATATGAGCTGATGATGATGGGAGGGTGTGCATCATGAAGATTATATATATATATATATATATATATATATATATATATATATATATATATATATACATACATAGATATGTGTGTTGTAGAAAGTTTATGAGTATGGTATATGGTTTTGTACATGTGAATCTTGTATGTTGATCTTTAGAAAATTTGTAAAACATGTTCAAGTTGATTTTGTCTTTGCAGCTAAATGGCCTTCTCTTGAGGGAATGAAAACTTGTTGTTGATGTCCTGTTTCTAGCTACAGCGAAAAACTCTCGAGTTTTGAGGGTTCTGTTGACCTGATTCTCGATGCAGCGAGAAAGTTGCTGAAGCTTCTCGCTGCAGCGAGAAACTTTCTGTTTTATGGCGTGAGTTTTGCTGCAGTGAGAAACTTTTTGTCTTGCTTATTATCTTGTTCGATTGCTACCTTATTTTCTACTTTTTGGGTACCATAGTTGAGCATGGACTTCCAACATTAAGGAATTAATGAATTAAATTTGAAATGAGGAGGTTTGCTGAGAAACCCTCGACCAGCTAAGAAACCCTCGGCCAGTTGATAATTGGAGCCCAATATTGCTGTAGTGAAAATTCATTCTCGCTACATCGTAGCTGCAACGAGAATGCCTTTATGCTGCAACGAGGACCCATCGTTTACTTGACTTGAATTGCATGAATGCTATTAAAGTTTTCACTCTTCAAAACCTTTGTTGTGCATGGACCCTTTTCATCAAGTGATTACCTCATTTAGGGTTTACATGAGGGGTTTTAATAAGAGCTAAACTAAATTGCATTGTTTTAAAGATAAATGCATCATGATTTCTTTAAGTCTTTCTTATTGTTTGCTTGTTCCCTTCCTTTGTTCACTCACTGGGTTTATACTCACCGTTTTCAACTTCATATTTTCAGATCAAGAGGCAATCGGTAACTAGGTCGAGGTGTCCACGTAGATTCGACTCTTAGTAGGTATCTCGGCATTCAGTAGCTATACTTTCGCCTGAGTCTCTCTGTTGGAATTCGAGTACTCTTTTTTTGTGTATAGACAAACCCCATGAAAATTATTAAGACATGTTTTAGACAATACATGTATCTTTGATTGGTAATGCCACTACAAGTTGGCAATGTTTAGTATTAATTTGATTCGAAGTTATAAAATGTGACTTAGCAACTTTTGATGGAATGATGAACAGGTCATATTAATAGGCTTGCTTGAGCTTAGTGGACTACGTCCATTGGGCCCATGCGCCGATCATGGCCTGAAATTTGGGTCGTGACACTGTCCACAGAAATGTGTTCAAGTGGTGAGTTCCAAATCGATCTACTCCCCTTTAAGCATGCCATGGCTGTAATAAGGTACAAATATCCATGTTTTCTTATTTGCTTTGTAATGAATTACAATTTTAAATAGTTCCTCAACTGTGATTTCATTGTCTTTGTAGTAAGTGCAAACGTGCAGTCATTGGATTCTGCTTAGACTATTTTCAGACTCGGTCTTGGGTGGAGGGTTATGCTGTTCCCATTTTCTTGATTGGGCATCCTAGTGAGTGGAAAATCCCCCCTGATGTTCAACAAATTATCGTTTTGCCACCAACTTGGCAAGGTCAAGTGGGAAGACCAAGGAGGAAAAGGATTCAATTAGCTAGGGAAGGCAGTCGATGATGGAGATGTTCACAATGCAAGAGTTAAGGTCATAATAGATAAAATTGTCCAACAGCGTTTGCAGCTCCATCGACAAATTCGACACTATCTTCTACCCAACCGACAAGTCAATGACGATGACGACTGAAAACATGTTCAATTTGTAGACAACCCGGAACACATGAAACAGTAGTCCAATGCGAGTAACAAACTCTAAGAACATATGAGATGTTGTAGCTGAAGACAGTGGCCCCTTAGCTAGTAGTGGTTGATAATTATATTTTATAGAATTATTTTATTCCAATTTTGTTATTAAATATTAGCTAAGTCCTCAATTTTCAATTATAATTTAATTATTTTTAGTTGTTTTTATTATTAGGTTACTTTTTAGTGAGTTATTTTAATTTTATGTCATTCTTTTTATTTTAGTTATTATTTATTGGTTTTTATATTTTTGGTAGGATCAAAAGTGATTGGGTTTAATTTTGGAAAGTAAGGTGTTGAAAGACCCAGAATCTGCTTGCGTATGTTTAAGTATTTTGGCTATATCTCGAGTTACAGAACTCAAAATGATATGATTCTTAGATCAGTGGAAAGCTAAAAGACAGAGTTACAACTTTGATGAGATTACTTTACCCAGTTCTGCTTCGAAGATAGAGAAAATAGTGTCGGTAAATGGCTGGACGTACTGTGCCGGGAATGGAATTTTGTAAAGACTGATAATTAATTTTTGGGCCTTTCATTACACTTTTAAGCCCAATTAAACCCTAGGTCAGCTGAAGGAACTTTAGGTTAAGCTTATTAGTATAAATAGGATATGTTTGACAACATTAAAAAAAAAAAAACCTTTGAGAGATTCAAGAAATTAGAAATTGAGATTGAAACTTGGAGAACAAGTCGGCAATAATTATTTTGTGTTCTTCCTTAGCTTTTAATTTTCTTGTTACTTTTAATGGTTAAATTTATTATAATGTTATTTGTTTTNTTTCTTGTTACTTTCAATGGTTAAATTTATTATAATGTTATTTGTTTTTGCAATTATGAGTGGCTAAATTTTCTTTTTCTAGGATTGCAATTGAACTCACATGTAGTCTAAATTTTTAAATCTCTTTCTTGCTTATTTTAATGGGATTTGAATTGTTTATTCCAATTTGTTCTTACTGCTTTTAATTGCCTGATCACCAATTAAATTGATCTAGGAACCTAAACAAACTTGGGAAAGGGAGTTTAGAGTAGACTAAAATTGGGATAGCATATGATCAAATTAATTGATTTGCGTATAGGATAGGGATATACCTATAGGCCGTATGTAGCTAAATTAGAGCCTGAACTTAATGAGTCTGTTTTAATTTCAAATCACATAGGGATATAGTGTTTTGGTTAAAATAGATATTTTTATAGGTTAAGTCGGGAGACCCTTATAAATAATTTAAAACTCTAGGTTAGCAGTTCAACCCATTGAAATAAGTTAAGTAAGAGAGGTAAGATTTAGATGAAGTGTGAGGGATATTGTGATCCTAGGCTTGTTTGATTTGATATTTTCTCAAGTTATTATTTTGATTTTTCGTATTGGTTTTAATTTTAGTTTTAATTAATTATTTAATTTTGATTATTGGGATAAGATTAAATTGTTCTAATTTTAGTACTTAGTAAAGTTTTAGATTAATTCCCTGTGGGATCGATACCATGCTTGCTAATATACTATCTATTCGATACGTATACTTGCGTAGTAGGATTTTAACTGACAGTGGTCTATTGTATCCACACTATCTTTGAGTTTAGCCTTGAACACTGCTATTTCAACTGGAGTTTAGCCCAGTCTTGAGATGATATTCTAATGTTTGACAACTTCCCTATCAAGATATAAGCCTCAAAATAATATTATGGGATTGTTAAATGCGTAGGAGATGTTTATAATTTTTTTTATCATTGTAACCAAGAAAATAAAATCAGAAGAGCTTTCATAGGGCAAAAATTATTCATTGTTTGTTTATGCTTGATTATATGATTATAATAAAATCATCGTTGGAATATAAAATTTAATGATAAGTACAATTTTTTTTTTTGCATAAAGTTTCATCCAATTTATTTTGTTTTTGCAATCAAAGTTTAATATGAATGTGTTTGCTTATGAGATATTTAATTTAATTTAATGATACATGTAGGGGTAAATTTAAAAAGTCAAATGTAATGCAATGTAGGATGTGTGATATTGTTGAATATAATGCAATGTTGCATGTGGGGGCGTGTAATGCCTAATATGGGGGTGACGTAATGCAATTCAGGATGTGGTTGCACGTAATGCCTATTAAGGCCTTAAAACCAGTCATTGTATTTTGTAAGTATCCCTATACATAACAATTAGTCACGCAATGCCTAATATGGGGTTACGTTATGCAAACGTATGGAGTCACGCAGTGCACATATGTAGTAATGCAATGCTTTAATAATAACGTCAAAATTGCTTTAACCGATTAAAGTACCTTATTTGAAGAGAAAATTGTCATGTAGTAAATTCTAAGAAAAAAAAAATTTTGAGTAACGGGAGGGTTAAGAAAACCACCTGCTTAAAACATGGGCTAACGGGGTTAAGAGAGCACACCTCAAAACTCATCAAATTCTAATATAACCCACAACATAGAAAATAAAAACCCTAACCTAGAATTCCTCAAAACATCCTTTTCTCTAGTTATAAGTTCAGTTGAGAAACTTGAAGCCTCTAACATCATCGAAGTCAATGGCCGTAACTTCTCTCACTAGCAAAGTTACTGACAATGTCAAAGAAAAAAGGCGTGCTGAGTATTTTTCTACTCTACGATCGTGGAAAAAAGGGAAATTGGCTATTGATTTTCAAGCTGCAACAAAAGGTATTTCCATAAAAAAAGGTATGCCTTCATCCTCAAGATTTAAGAATCAAGCACATTCTGATAGGCATAAGAGAATAGAGAATGCCACTATATCATGTGGAAAGTTGTTGACTGGGGAAGCTTTAATGAAATTGTTTCGCTTGAGCCTGACTTAGATAGTTTCTTTGACAAGCTTAAAACTAAGGGTCTAAGTACTTTTCCAGATAAGGATTATAGCTCAACCCCTATTAGAGAATTTTACTCCAGCATTGCCCTGAATAAGATGAGTTGAAAAATCCTAGTGATTTTGTAGAGTGTGGTTTGAATATGTTTTTGTGTGGAAAAGAATTTAAAGTGACTACCATTGATATTTGAAAGCTCCCGAAAATGGAGTATAAAGTGGGAGAATTCACAATTCCCCCATTATATGACCTGTCTCAAATGTGGACGGCAGTCATAGGAAGAAAAGA
Organism: Theobroma cacao; assembly: GCF_000208745.1. Lineage (NCBI taxonomy): Eukaryota > Viridiplantae > Streptophyta > Magnoliopsida > Malvales > Malvaceae > Theobroma > Theobroma cacao. Next base: position 8,502,564 of record NC_030857.1, on the reverse strand, counting down.
AAAATATCCAACAAATACATGTTATGCTCGTCATTTGAAAAATGCACAACTTAGGGCCTTCTATTATTTCTTGGCCTTCACAATGCATGCAAGGAGCAATCGTTTAAACTATGTTATCACTCAGGATCTCTGAATGACCTTTGTTGGTGATATCCCTCTAAACGTAGCACAATATGTGATAGAAATAATGAGAGGAACCTTCTTAGGATATGAGACGAATCTACCATATGGAAACATAATCTCATCTCTTGTTAAGAAGAAAGGGTTCTGAAGCAATAGGTATCAAGCTGATTGAACTAACAACAAGGCTTAGAGTATCTTTATTGGAAGTCTCTAGAAAATGGGATATAAGCTTGAGGTAGAAAAGTCTTCCAAATCTATCCAAGGTAGCTCAGTTCTTTCTGCCTTTAAAACTTCTTTCATTCCTTTATCTAGAGTTAGTCAGGATCATATTTTGAATGGTATGATGTTTAATTTGTTGATGAAAATTGATGGAAATCTAAATGAGCAAATTGCTAAAATGAAAAAAATGGAAGAGGTTACAGAATGTTGAAAATCTTCTCTTTAAAGAAAATACAGCTAATAGGGTATCAGAAGCAGGGTCGATAGAAAAAGAAAGAAAGGAGATTATACCACAACAAACTCAAAGAAAAGGCAAGGTAGTAGTCATTGGTTTCGTCTATGGGAAACCTCCTAGCAGAGGCAAGAAAAGCAAAGAAAGAGTAACATAGGGTTTAGGGATGAACAATGTGTATATTGGTTTATGCTTTTTATGGTTTATGTTTTTATGTTTTTGTGTGGATAAACTATTATGGGTTTAGGGAATGCTTATGGCTATTGTCGAAGCAAATGCGTGCACCATCTTGTTGACACTTAAACTGACTCTACACAATGACAAAAATGAAACACATTAAAACATCAAATAGATCCTAAATGCTATAAGTCACGCAATGAAAAAAGATAAAAGTTCATACCTTATAATCGTTGAGCAGCCGATGAATAATCTTATCTTCCAACCCTTGCATCTGTTGCTGGATTTCTAGTTACATTGACTGTATCTGCAGTTGCATTTACCGTAGGATCTCCAGCTACATTGACTGCATCTGTAATTGTATGACTCGTTGCATCTCCATCTACATTGACTACATTTGCACCTGCATATCCATATGTAGTGACTGAAGGTCTTTCTTCCACTACGTCTTCATCTGTTTCATCTCATGCTTTAAGCTTGTATGCATTTGAGGACGTAGTGGCAGCTTACGCGCTTAATCATTATCAACAACAGGAGCTTTAGCAGTACCAGAAGCCTTAACAACAACAAGATGGGCATCAATCTCCTCTTTTGTGGTGCGTCTTCGCTTAATGCCTCATCTTACCACCCTTTTCTCATTATGTTCATGATCTTCCTTTTTTGCTTCGGACAAAAATTTTGCCTAACCTTCCAACTGCCATAATGAAAAGTATTGTTACCCTTTGGATAGATTGACATCAGTGTCAACCCAATATGCCTTCAACATTTCTTCTGTAGTTGGCTCCAAGGTCCTTATTGCACGCAATTGCACCAAAACATACATTGCCATTAAGTTCAAATCTAGTTAACATATGACAAAAAAATATTTAAATTAAATAAAAATAGTATGGTTTCGTTCCTTACCCTGCCATCGCTCTTCAATCTGTAATCCTGTTGTGGAAACTTGTGGGTCTCTTATCACAACGCCATTTTAGCATTCTTGGATACACATATCCAGACTGGCGTTGATATCCAAACCAGCTTTAGATCTCAAGAATCGCCTCCAATGACCAAAACTGCATGTCAATTGTAAAACATTTTAATCACCTAATAAAATTTTATGTGAAAAGGAAAAAGGAAAACCTTAGGGCACACTACTTGAAATGGCCATACAAATCCGTATTTAGGTGGTAACGTTTGTTTTCTTTCGCTCCAACTGCTGGAGGTTGGAAACCACTCAACAAGTAATCCATGGTTAAACTCCATACGTAGTTACCCCATGGGAACTCATTCCACTAGTTTATGTTCTTGACCAGGGACAACAACCATGGAATCACTACTTGTTTGTGGTCCTGACCAAATAAAATATTGTTCATGATCAAGATGAGGGTAATTTTTTGTGTGTCTCTATCCTGTTGGAACTGCCTTGTCTTGCACGTCTCTAACACATGTTGTAGCTTCACTTTGTTGCCCGCTCCTTAATATCGCTTGTGAATTCATCCAGGGATATCCTCGTAAGGTATAGAAATAAAAACCAGCATGATGCCAAACTTGAGTCCTTTCATCAGGCATAACTCATGCTTCAAGAACCAAGCCTTAGTCTTGCCTATGGCAAACCATAACTCATCCTCGTTGGTGCTAGGTTGATTGATTCTGCACAACAGTAGGTTGTGCACGAGGTTGGCATAGAATAAAACGTTCTTTGATTCGATGTCCTTAGGCTTTCCGAAGTATGTTCTCTTTATTGCTTCCAACTCATTTTCTTTCCACAGCACCTCACGTATGACATGCAATTGTGTCCACTTACAGTGGATATTAATGCTAGTGTTGAATCCTTATTGGTCCCTTGGCATACAAAGCAAAGCTTCCACATTCTCCTGCTCTGTTCCTATTTTGGCCATCTGCAACAAACAATAGATAACATTTTCATTTTAGTAAATATGATCAATGAAGATTAAGAAAAAAAAACTAGTTCTTACTATCTTTGTGTACATAAAATAGAATAATTGAAGCACATGTGAAGCATGGATTATTAAGTAAATCAATAGATACATATTAGAGCATTAAAGTTGAGAAAAAAAATAGAATCCATGCAATGATGGTCATGCAATGCCATACAGATAAAATTCATGCAATGCTATATAGATAACTGTCACACAATGACCTACATATTATGGTCACGTAATGCGATACAGATAACAGTCACGTAATGCCATACAGATAACAGTCACGTAATGCCCTATTAATGAGTATGCAATGACCTACTCTTAGTCATGCAATGAGCTATCAACAAGTCACCTAAACTCTAAACCCCTAAACGCAATGCCTAAACCAATCACGCACACTTTGAGTGATGCCATGCCTAAAACCAGTCATGCATAAGGTGTCAACCACTCACCAAAACCTTAGTCATGCAAGACCTAAACCCCTAAATCAAATTCCTATCAACCAGTCACGCATACCTATCAACCAATCATATATGCCTTGTCACTATTCGAGCCAAAAACCACCACCAATACCAAATTCAAATTTATATTCAACAATTTCAAATAACAAGAATATCAATATGAACAAGCAATATGCCTAGTTTATGCTCAAAATCTATAAATGAAGAATAGGAAGAATAAGAATAGCCTTAAACCTTTCTCCACATAATTAAAAATAAAAATATATGCCTACCTTTTTCTTCACGGAATGTGAACTTCCTCTCATTGCTCAAAATGTGAACTATTTTTATGTGAAAAACCACTCAAAAATGCTTCTATCACTGCTTAAAATGCTTGACAGTTGACCTAGTGAGGAATGCCTTTGCGAGAATGCTTTGTAAGGAGATGTATGGTCTGTTGATGAGAATTGAAGAGTTACTAAGCTTGTAAACTTACTTGACCTAAACATATGGGTCGAGTTGAGAGGCGAACCCAAGCATATGAGTTGGTTTCATTAAGGGTAATTTTATTTAAATTTTATCTCTCTTGGCTAAAAATAGTTAAAATTATGAAAAAGTCTATTTTCAAAAATTCCTTCTGCATGTGGTTTGTTTTTGAAAAGAGCTTTAAAAGAAGAATTCTTTTCAAAAATAGGCTCCATGCATAAGGCGTTATTGAATATAGATCTCCCTAAGAGTTTTTTTCAAAAATAGGCCCATAAGGTGTATTTGAACATGAGCCTCCCCATAATTTTAATTGTTTTTAATTAAGAAAAATAAAATTAGGACTAGATTGCTCTTAATGAAACTGGCCCATATGTTTGGCTCGGTGCCTTAACCCTAACCATATTAATGGGTCAAGTATGTTTACAAGCTTTGTAACTCCTTAGTTTTCATCAACAAACCATAAATCTCCGTACAAAGCATTCTCTCGAAAGCATTCCTCACCTGTTCAACTGTTGAGCATTTTGAGTAGTGATAGAAGCATTTTGGAGTGGTTGTTTACATAAAGGTAGTTCACATATTGAGTAGTGAGAGGAAGTTCACATTCTACGAAGAAAGGTAAGCGTATTTTTTTAACCATGTGGAGAAAGGTTTAGGGCTATTGTTATTCTTCATGTTATTCATTTATGGTTTTTGAGCATCAACGTAAGCATATTGCTTGTTCATATTGATATTCTTGTTGTTTGAAATTATTGAATATAAATTTGAAGTTGTTATTATAGGTGTTTTTCTGGTCAAAAGGTGACAAGGCATGCGTGATTGGTTGATAGGCATGTGTGATTCGTTGATAGAAATTGGGTTTAGGGTTTAGGTATTGCGTGACTGAGGGCTTGCATGAGTGGTTGACACCTTATGCATGACTAGATTTAGGCATAATGTCACTTAGGGTATGCGTGATTGGGTTAGGCATTATGTTTCGGGGTTTGACATTGCGTGATTGATTGATAGGTCATTGCGTGACTAGTTCACAGGGTCAATAGAATATTGGATACCCAATTTTGTTGAAGTTTTATAATGATTTTTCCTTTTAGCACCCTGAAAAGAACTCATCATCATAGGAAGCAAATCATATTTGGCCATCACCAGATGTTGAAATGTGTTTGGATTATTTTCCTCAAACACTTCAACCTTAATATGAGAAAATCATGCAAGCCTCGAAAAAATACAAAGAATGTATCACTGACCCTTATGAATGATCACAAAATCTTTAAGAATATGGTGAAATATCGCAGAAAAAATCCTTCAAGGAAAATTTTTACAAAAATTTCTATTAACAGAACTCATGGTAGACTCTTAACGAATAAAAAAAAACGTCATATTTGTCACAAGACATGCATGACTAATCAATAGGCATGCGTGATTGGTTGATAGGAAATGAGTTTAGGGGCTTAGGGGTTTAGGGTTTAGGTGACTGAGGGTTTGCGTGAGTGGTTGACACCTTATGCATGATTGGTTTTAGCATGGCATCACTTAGGGTGTGCAAGATTTGTTTAGGGGTTTTTAGCTTTGCGTGTCTTGTTGATAGATCATTGCCTGATTGAATGTAAGTCATTGCATGACTGCTTGATAGGGCATTGTGTGACTGTTATCTATATGGAAGTGCGCGAGTGCTATAAATATGGCATTGCATGAAATTTATCTGTATGGCATTACATGACCGTCATTACATTCATTTTGTATTATTTTGGGTCAATTGTAATACTTTAATATGTATATGTTGATTTACTTAAAAATCCATGCTTCACATTTGCATTAATTATTCTGTTTTTGGGTATGCAAAGATAATAAGAACTAGTTATTGTTGTTTTTAATCTTCATTGATCATGTTAATTAAAATGGAAATGTTATCTATTTTATGTTGCAGATGGCCAAAACAAGAACAGAGCATGAGAATGTGGAAGCTTTGCTTTGTGTGCTGAGGGACCAGTGGTGCTCAATGCTGGCACTAACATCCACTATAGGTGGACAAATCTGCATGCCATATGTGAGATGTTGCGCAAAGTAAATGAGTTGAAAGCCTTGAAGAGAAAATGCTTCCGGCATCTGATGAATGTCGAATCAAACAAAAGTTTATTTTATGCCAGTCTCGTGCACAACCTAATGCTACGCAGAATCAATATACTCGGTGCCATTGAAGGTGATTTATGGTTTGCCACAAGTAAAATAAAGGCTTAGTTCTCGAAGCGTGAGTTCTGCCTGGTGACAAGACTAAAGTTTGGTACCCTATCTACTGTTATTGTCAATCCTTACAAGGCCATCCTCGGAGGAATTCACCAGCAATATTGGGGAATGGGAAACAAGGTGAAGATACAACTAGTTTTAGAAACGTTCAAGAGAGGGCAATTTCAGCAGGATGGAGACGTGACAAAGATTGCCTTCATCTTGATTTGTAGCAATGTTTTGTTCGATCAAAACTACAGATGAGTAATGATTCCATGGTTGTTATCGCTGGTTAAGGACATTGGCTAATGGAATGCGTTCCCATGAGGCACCTACGCATGGAGTTTGACCGTGGATTATTTGTTGAGGGGTTTCGAACCTTCAGTGGTGGGAGCGGAAAAAAAGAAATGTTACCACCTATACGAATTTGTATGGGCATTTTAGGTAGTGTGTCCTACCCTAAGGATTTTCATTTTTCTTTTTGTATAAGATTTTATGAGATGAGTAAATGTTATACAATTAACATCTGGTTTTTAGGTGTTGGAGGCGGTTCCTAATATCCGAAGCTGGTTAGAAGGCAGCATCAGTCTGAATAGGTTTGTCCAAGAATATTGAAATGGCATTGTGATGAGAGGCCTATAGGCTTCCTCATCAATATTGCAGGTTTGGAGAGAGAAGGTAATGTGAGTTAATAAACCATAGTGTTTTTATTTTATTTAAATTTTATTTATCATATGTTAACTACCTTTCAACTTAATGGCAATGTTTGTTTTGGTGCAGTTGCTCGCAATCTGGACCTTGGAGCCAACTGCGGAAGAGATGTTGATTGCATATTGGGCCGACATTGATGTCAATATCTTTAAGGGGCAACAATATGCTCCATTATGGAAGTTAGAGGGTCAAGTAGAATTCGGTCCTTAGCAAAGGTGGATGATAATGGACCGTAAATAGAAAAGTATGGTAAAACGAGGTGTTAAGCTGAGTCGAACCATGGACAAGGAAGTCTATGCCCATTTTACAGCTGGTGAGGCTCTTGGTGCTGCTGAGATGCCTAATTCTCCTCCTACTGCTCATCTTGCGACTCATCCTTCTAGGGCGAGTAATCCACCATTGTGTCTTCAAATGACTATAGGATTTAAGTGCGAGATGAAACGAATGAGGACACAGTGGAAGAAAGACCTACAGTCAATGTAAATGGAGATGTAGATTCAAATGTAATCCTTGTAAATGGAGGATCAACGAGACATGCAGATGCATATGCAGTCAATGCAGTTGGGGATCCAGCTGCAGATGCAGTCAATGTAGCTAGATATCCAACAGTCACTGCGACGACTGTAGAATTAGATTGTTTGTTGGCTAATTGACCATTATGAGGTATGAGCTTTTATCTTTTTCCATTGTGTGAGTTATAACATTTACGATATATTTGATGTTTTAATGTGTTTGATTTTTGTCATTGTGTAGAGTTGGTCGATGAGTGAAGACGATGGTGCACTCAATAAAGAGGGAATCAATAGTGGAGTTGATCTTGATGAAGCAGTTAGCATAAATCAGGCAATTGTATCTGCTCAAAGGTCACCTTCAGTTGCCTCGTTCAAAGATCATCCTGAAACTGTAAATGCAATTGAAGCACCACATCCTGCTAGTAGTCCAGTTACAACTTCTCTGTATCCTGCTTGTGTCCCAACTCCACTAGAGGCCCCCTAACATTGTAAGAGCACACATTCTCATAAGGCTTCGCCTCTACCTCAAGTCGAAGATGCACTTGTGAGCATAGCTAGCAAATACCTTTAAAGCCCATATGTTATGCTTTGAAGGACAGATATGAGCCCTTGATGAAAAATGAGCAAGCTAAATAAAATGATAACATTACATGATATTAGGGTAATCGGTTTGAAATTATTGAGTCCATTAGCCTTTTGACGTGGGTATTTTATATTTGCAAGGTTAACATTCTAGCCATTGATGGGTAGAAGGGCCTTGAATTTTTTCAACGTTTAGAGAAGAATGATGAGTGGTTGGACAACCAACAAATTGATGCATGCATCAGCATCATGTGTAAGGCGGTGGCCGAGCACCATCCACAACTGTACAAGTAGAAAATATTCATTTTTGACACCTACTTCTGTGTAAGTATATTTCAATGAGTTACAATTATTAAAATATATGTGTAGGGCTTTAGTTCATGGCATCTAACTATTGAGCATAACTTAATTCACAACTTATTTGTTTGGTCTGAGCCATGAAATAAAGCCTCCCTTGACTAGTAAGACATTCAAGCCGACTCAGGTGATTTTGCTAGAACATCTATTTGAATATGCAAGGGGTGGAAGTCTTTCGTGGGGTTTTCCATGACATGAGGTGGACTCAATTCTTGTACTGGGGCATTTTGACTGTCACTAAGTAGTAGTGCGTATCAACTTGCTGAAATTGAATATGACATTAGTTGACTCATCGTACAGTTGAAGAAATGCAATTAAGTCTAGCTTGAGTGATCAACAGATTGCTCCACTAATGGGATTGTTTCCCATTATACGCCACTAGACCGGGTACTTTGATTGCGTGTGTCATTAAAAGTGACCGTGGAAGTAGATGAGGTTTGAATTAAATGATAAAACTCCGATACAGCAAGATTCGTATAGTTGCAGGGATTGGGTTATTGCTTCTATGTAGTGGTTGATTGGTGTGGAGGACTAGACCCTGAAGACAAATGCAATATAAAGCCTTCGAAAAAGTTTTGCCCATGAGATTTTTGTAAATAGTTTGGACAGTTAATTGTTTACATTTGTTTATTCTTTTTCCTAATATGGAAAGTAACATTGTCGTCTATCATCTCAAAATTAGTCTTTGTTGTATCAGTTAATAGAGAGAAATGCAATAAGAACAATTTGGGATTATTTCCTCATATGTTTTCACACCAGAAATGTATGGTCAATAATGTTTGTATATGGAGAATTGAATAAATTATATATTGTGCATTTACAGAACCTTCTCCACATCTCATTGTGTTAAACTGCTGCACATTTTTAAGCCTAAACCTTATGTTGAAGTATTGGGTTTTGTTTCTGGAAAGAGCTTCACTGGAAGTTTAAATTTGTTGAAGAAGAAGAAGAGCACATGACTTGCATGCATCTTATTTAAATGTTATGTCATTTAGTTTACTATAATTGTCATTTTATCATTTCTGTTTATTCCCCTTAGTGTGGCAAAACTATGTCGTTTCATTCTGTTATTTTCCTTTGGTTTGTGAGCTGTTAGTGAAAAATATTTTGTAGTCTCCAATGCAAAATATTCCTCCATTGTTTCCTGTGGCTAGATGGCTTTTTCTATTAGTTGTTTCTTTTCTCTCACCTCCCTCAACCATGTATATATATGAGAAGTTTATGTTTTAATGTAACAAGGAGGCTTTATGTCATTTTAAGTTCAACAGATTTTTCTCACCTTTTTCTTGATTTTCTTCTTTTTCTTTCTTAGCTCTTGTTCATCATTTTTCCAGGAATTCACTATTTTGTAACAACCTATCTATTATGTTGTATTTGTTCTATAAATTATAATGACCTTCCCCATAAATTCAACTGTTACAATATTCTCATCAAATAATTATCATAAGTTGATATAATGCATCGCATGACTGCATTGGAAAGGAATTGTATCATCGGTTTTGAAAGAAAAACGTGTCACATGCATTGCGTGATTGCTTTTTATTCATTGCGTGTGTAGTGTATTGAGCTTCACATTACGTTTTGATGGTTCATGCTGTGCGTAGGGTTTCATACGTTGCGTGACTGAGCAAAAAAGGTCATTGCATGGCTAGTTGGTAGGCATAGTGTCAGTTTAGGTTTGCGTGACTGGTATGTGAGAATCATGGAAATCAATTTTTAAGTCTTTAAAAAGCATGGCAATTTTCATCTCGCATTGCGTGACTTGTATATATATGCATTACGTCACTTCTTGATTTGGCATTGCGTTATTGGTAATTATATTCAACGTGTATGGTATGTATAAAGCATGTGAATTTTCATCTTTCCTCATCATATCTCCTAAACCACCTAACCTTGTTTGTCTCTTGAATCCTCTCAATTGAACCTCATCTTTCATCATTTTTCAACCCCCAAATCAACCATTTCATCAAACCTTAAACCCTAAAATCCTTAGCCTCCATAATCTTCACTTTTGCACCAAATCTTTCGTCTGAATTCCTTAACATTTCCTGAAACCCAAAGATGAGTCCAAGGGCCAAACAAACCAAAACAACCGCGTACCCAGCATCAGGTGACTTTGCTGGAGCCGGTTCTTCCTCCTCCTCTTATGGGAGTTCTTTCCTTGGCAACTTCATGAATGCATCAGATGCCCATAAATTCAGAAACAACATCGGCAAACTAAAGGTAATGCCGGGCCGCATTATTGACTTTGATTACCTGGAATCCATTAACTTTTCGTTAGTTAAGAATTTTGAGATTTTAGGGTGGACTTATTACTTAAAATTGAATCAGACGTATTATGAGAGCTTGGTTAAGGATTTCTATTTCACTGCGACTCATAAGTTTCCTGATTTGAAGTTTAGTCGATCAGTATCCCATTGGTATAGGTTCATCACTAACGTTATGGCCAAACGCATTATCTTTCACCTGTGAACTTATTAATAACATCCATCGAATTCACACCTGTATCGATGATCTTGGGGATGTTATTGACGATGGCAACCTCCAGTCTGCTTTCGTTTTTCCTCTTAACAACGAAGGCAGCTCTAGTTACATGAGGCTCTGTTTCCTTGATAGTGTCCTCCATCTTATCATCAGTCATACCATTCACCCTCATTGCTTTAACTATTCCAAGATCACGAAAGAAGATCTTTAGTTCTTTTTCAACATCAAATTCAATCGCCGGATTAATTTTGCCAAGTTCATAATGGATGACATGCCTTGCACCATAAAAGAAGGCATAAAAAAACACATTTATGGTATGGTGGTGAGTGAGATAATCGACTTCGTTACCATTGACACTCGGTGTGATCCACTTAAGTCCCATGCCCTTTTCAACCCTATTGATGAGCAGACTATTAAGAAATTGGGATTTGAGTTGAGGAATGGCAAATGGGTCAAGAAAGCAGTCGCTGATCATCACGATCATGATGATGAGGGTGATGGGGGGGAATGGAGCAACCTTTTTTGACGTTGAGCATGCCTTCACACAATTGTTGTCATTCATGGAGGCCATGGAATCACGTATGATTGTGCATATGGATGTCCTAGAGGAGAGAACTTGTGAAATTTTACAACATTAACGAGACTTGGAAGATGATTTGCTTTCCCACTTTCCACCGCCACAGTGATCTTCATGCATCATGCCATTATGGACATTTTTATCTTGATGTACACATAAATTTGGGTGTTAGTTCATATTTCTTTTTCATTTATTGATTGATGTTATCAAGTGTAAATTAATGTGTTTATTTAGGGTGTGTTGGGTTTAGGGTATCTCTGTATTGTTATCTCCATGATCTGCATAGTGCATTTCCTACGTTAATTTTTTTTGTTATTGCCTAGGTAAGTAGGGTATCTTGAAGCCTTCAACACCATACATATATGTTACATTTTATTAATTTATTCAAGCCTTCAATGTAACATATATGTATGGTGCTTAACGCCTCAAGACACAATGGAGGGAAATATACATTGTAGATCATCAAGATTACACCCAATTTTGGAAATATATTTATTTGTTTCTTACTCATTTCTTATCTTTTGTATATAGTTTAGGGACCTGACATTCTAAAGTTCATGAGTATGCGTATGACAACAGTGTGATTGGTTGATAGGGTATTTGTTGTTCAATTTTCTACTCACGCCAGTGCACGTATCGTAAAGATAATATAGAGATGAGTAAAGTGTCGATCCCACAGAGAATTGAATTAATCCTTATTCTTAACTACTAAAATTAACACACCTTAATTTATCTATACAATTAAAATTAAAAAGGAAAATTTAAATTAATAAACTAAAAACTAAAACTAATATATTAGCAAATTTTACTTCTAGTGATTAATAGACCTAAGATTATGATCCCTCAATATTTTATCTGAATATTGTCTCTCTCTTTTAACTCAGTTTAATGGATTAAGTTGCTAACGTAGAGTCCTAAATTATTTTCAAGTCTCTATCGAGTTTCTCATAAAATTTACAACTTGGCTTCTCATTGACTGGAAGCATTAAGAATAGAACAAAATAAACAACTTAAATCTATCAAACATAAGTAAAAGAGAGATAAATAATTTAGACTACATATTGAGTTCAATCATAATCTTAGATTAAAAACTTAGTTTCCCATCAAGTCACACATCATCATTGAATAAAGTTTAAACTTTAAAAACAAAACCAAGAAAATAAGACAGTAAAAGAAAATATAGCAAAACTCAAGAATTATATTTTGATCTCCAAATCTCCTTGAATCCTTCAAATTCTTCATAGCTTCAATGACTTTGTGAATTGACTCTCAACTGTTAATCTAGTGTTTCTTCGTTCTCCTCTCTTTTCTTCTATGAAAGATTGTTTTTATAGGCTTTGAAGTTAGGCTAAGTTGGGTGGAGAAAGAAGTCAATTTCAGCTGGGATTTCCTCACTAGACTATGTGAGTCGCAGCCTTGCCCAATTAATTAACAGAAATCATAATTGCTCTAAGACTACTACAGTATGTCAACTTCAATAAGATTTTTTGACCATCTTTTAGGACGAACTGGGTGAAGTAGAAAACATTAAAGTTGTATATTTTTCTCTTATCTTTCCAATGGTCTAATAATAGCTTTATTTGGAGCTCTGTAGAGAAAGTTATGGCCGAAATACCAAACATATGCAGTATAAGTTTACACCTTAAAATTGCTCTCCTTCTTTCACTAAAATTCTTTTTTCATCAAACACCTACAAAAGCACAAATAAATCAATAACAACCTATCTTATCCACATTAACACCAAATTAAGCATAAAATTAACCATGATTAGATGGACTCACCTAAAATAACTAATTTAAAATAATTAAATAAAATTTACTAATTTCTATGTATTACTACAAGAACTAGGCTAAATTACTATTAAACTTAAGCCCAAATAACTCTATATCATAGAGTTATTAGTATTGTGTGACATTTTGCTAAGACAATGCGTGCCTAGTCGATGCTCTTTGCGTCACAAGTTGATATGTCATTGCTTGCATGGGGTGTAGTTATTGCGTGACTTAGGCATGGTGTGAATGGTATGTAGTATTTATGTGACTTGTTGATATGGTATCGCATGGCTACTTGGTAGGCATTACGTGACTCACTCATTGCGTGCGTCACTTAATGCATGGCTTGTTAATTGTGTGCCTCATTTGTTACGTGAAGTGTTTATTGAAGCAGTTGAAGGAAATAACGATGAACATCTATCTTATTATGGGACTCACCTTCGATGCGTGACTTGTTGAACAATAAAAGCAATTATGATGGACAATCTACAACAATCATCCATAGATAATAACCATCAGAACATAATATCCAGTAAAATATCTAAACCCTAAACCAGATGTATTCCAAAACACATTAAAGGGTATCCACATATTACCATAAAATAACATAAACCACTATTTATGAAACAAATGACAGTTACCCTAAACCAATTAAAAAAATTATTCATCCCTAGACGATATGTTAATCACTCATCCATTATGCTTGACTTAGCTAGAACTAATGACAATTGCCTTGCCTTTTCTTTGAGTTTCTTGGGAGATAGACTCCTCTTTGTCTGTTTCTTTTGGCCCGACTTCTGCTGCATAGTAAGTTGTATCTTTTCTTTGTAGTAGAAGATTCTCAACATTTTGTATCCTCTCTTCTAATTTTTTCATTCTATAGGTTTGCTCTGTGCGTTTTCCATCAATCCTCATAAGCAGATTATACATCACATCATTTGAAATAGATTCTTGATTAACTCTAACTGAAGGAGTGGAAGGAGTAACATGGGCAGGAGGAATTGGGCTGCTTTTGATAAAGTTGAATAACTCATAAAAAACAATGTCATATCCCTTTAGTTGGAGCCATCCAATAGAGAGAGTATGAGCCTTGATGTTGGTTCAATCATCTAGGTATCTATTCCTCCAAATCCCTTTGTTCTTAACTAAAGCCAATATGATGTTTCCATATGGTAGATTTGTATTATTTCCTAAGGCGATTCCTCTTATTCTTTTAATCATATATTGTGCAACATTCAAACTGAGTTGCGTTCCAATGGAATTGATCATCCATAGGTCCTCAACGCTAACATATCTTAAATGATTGATCTTTCCCTGTAGTGTAGAGGCCATAAAATTATGGAAGAGCTTAACTATTGCATTTTGGATATGACAAGCATAACGTGATAAAGTCCATTGAAATTGCATGTAAATCTATCTTTTTTTAAAAGAAATTAAAATAAATTGATCTCAGAAATTAGTGTAATTATTTAAATAAACATGAGTCCATTATTTAAATCCGTTTGTTAAATTTAATATATATAAAATAATAATCTTAATTTTAATTCTGTCATTATATCTCTTACTTTAGCTAGTCCAATATAAACTCATTATTTTGAGTATTTTCACTTTTTTTACCCTTAAGACTTTATTCTTAAGATGCTTTTGACTAGTTTATTTTTCTCACTATTTTTTAGTAGTATGCATGTGAATAGCATGATTTTTCATTAAAAATTTATTTTTTAGTAAATTAACTATATCAAAAATAGCTAGTCAGCTAATAAAAAATTAGCTAGCAATAAAACCTATTTAAATTCTCATATAGTTTCCATTAGAGCACTGAAAATACTAATTAAGAAGAAAATTATTAATTTTTTCAAAGTCAAGTTTGCTTTTATCAATAAACCAATATTTTTTTTCAATTATAATAAAATCTTTTTAAATTACATAAAAAAATTTCTAATTTTGTAAAAAACCACACATACAAAAACCAATTGAAAGTGGAATCATCAACCATATTAACTTTTCCAATCAAAGTTGCCATATTTTCGTGGCATTAACTAGTTGTTTTCCAATAAGAGTTTATTTTCAAATAAAATGAAGACTAAATAATTTAATTAATACAATTTAAAGATTAGATTATATACAGTAAAACCTGTTGATGCAAAAATGGTTTAGATGGAATTTAAGGAACTAGTGAAATTGACTTCAAGATGAGCCTTTCAATAGACGATATCTTTGAGACTTTTTCCACCTCTACTACTTGGTATACAAAGGAGAATAATGCAAATAGCCTTAGCGATAAAATGAAGCTAACGTTTAACTTTGTTTTGCACTTTACGAGAGTAGACCGCTAGATACACTCAATTGTTTGTAAAGTTGTTCAACCTTAGAGCCTACTTTTTGTAGCAAGTGGATTATAAGGAATTTGGACGCTTTTGTAGTTGATGGGAACTTAAATGTTTATGTTAATAAAACACAACACTTTTCTTGTTCTTGATTTTTCTACTCTTGTTTTGTTTTGATTTTGATTTTGATGTGTCAAAATGGTTGGCAACAAGCCCTTTATATAGGCTTGCAAGTGTCTCTTTTCCAAGGACACAACCTTTTCATTTAAGCACCACTTTGTCTAAAAGACATCTTTATATTTTGCTAAACGCAACCTTTGGATAAATGTATTATTTCAATAATTATCTTATGAAAAGACAACCATTCATTCCATAAAACATTATCTATGAGTTATAATTTCAAATGATAACTTTTCATATTTAAACCTTTGAGCTATGGTGCTTTTTCAATTTGTCTCATAACCTTTGGATGCCATTTTACCAAAAGACATAACCATTCACATGAAAAACCTACTTACAATTCAATAGTCACCCAATGACACTTTATGTGGCATAACCTTTGAGCTAAGATAGCTTTTCATAATGTGACATAACCTTTGATTTTGAAAATACACCAACAATCTCCTACCACTATCAAAATTTCCAAATACCAATAACTTTGGGAATCTTGTCCATAAATGAAGGTATCTCGCAGATTTGAACTTTCACTTGGTGAGTGTGGTTGGTTCTAGCCTGAATTGAGTGGTTGACCAAGCATTGAACCATCGATTCTTCATTTGACTAGTCAAGCCACACAACACACATAAGCTTCCTTGCTCACTCGGTATCTAGTTTTGCCAACAAGTTTTATGGCCTTGTGTTTTGTATCCATTCATGAGTGTTGTCAAAGTCAAGCCTTTAGCTCTTAGATGCGGCCATACTTCCACTCACATAGGTAACCCCTATCAGAAGTACCCCATAATTATAGTACTTCAACATATACATGTTATGGGTTTATTAAGAACTTTTGTTCAACCTTACTTTACACATTACGGGAACCAAGCACTATACACCTTGGGATGGAAAATATAAATTAGTACTTGCAATCATTCATGTGGTAGAATGGCCAGTACCTAAGACTTGTAGGTCGACCACAAGCGTCGAGATGAGCTCCCATCATTAGAGATTTAGTTGGCAGGCTCGAGACCTATCTTTTTTAAGGTCTTTATTACTAAGTTCTTTTTAGACCTTTGGTAAATGGATCGACGAAATTTTCACAAGGCCTCACATAACTTATAGTGACTATGCTATCACTAATTCTTTGTCTTACAATGCTATGTCGAAGTCTAATTTATCGACTCTTTCCATTGTATGCTTGGTTTTATGCCTTTGATACCGTTGCTTCATTGTCACAATGTATCAAGATTAGTGCCATTGGTTTAGGCCACAATGAAATTTCATAAAGTAAATCTCTCAACCATTTTGCTTATTGGGTGGCAAATACTAAAGTTATAAATTCAGCTGCCATAGTGGAGTCTGTTTGATAAGATTGTTTCTTGCAATCCTAAGAAACAACATTTGCACCAATTGTAAAAATCCAACAAGTAACTTATAGTGACTATACTATCACTAATTCTTTGTCTTACAATGCTATGTTAAAGTCCATTTTATCGACTCTTTCCATTGTTTGCTTGATTATGTGCCTTTGATACTGTTGCTTCATTGTCATAATGTATCAAGATTAGTGCCATTGGTTTAGGCCACAACAAAATTTCATAAAGTAAATCTCTCGACCATTCTACTTCTCGGGTGACAGATACTAAAGCTATAAATTTAGTCGCCATGTTGGAGTCCACTTAACCAAATTGTTTCTTAGAATCCCAAGAAATAGCATTCACACCAATTGTAAAAATCCAACCAGTTGTGAAAGTATGATCCATTCTATTTGAGTTCTAATTAGCATTTGTATACCCTTTTAAAACTGAAGGAAAACTTGAATACCAAATGCCATAATTCATTGTACTCTTTAAGTATCTTAGGACTCTATGAATAACATACTAGTGTTCTTTACTTGGATTGCTTGTAAATCGACTTAGCATCCTTACTGTAAAAGCAATATCTGTCTTTGTACAGATCATAACATACATTAGGCATCCAATCACCTCTGCATATTCATTTTGTGCTATTGGCTTGTCTATGTTAGG
Organism: Theobroma cacao; assembly: GCF_000208745.1. Classification (NCBI taxonomy): domain Eukaryota; kingdom Viridiplantae; phylum Streptophyta; class Magnoliopsida; order Malvales; family Malvaceae; genus Theobroma; species Theobroma cacao. Next base: position 8,485,240 of record NC_030857.1, on the reverse strand, counting down.
TACTAGCTTTAGATTAGAATCGTAAGTCGTAGACATTGGCATACAATCTGACTTACCATACTTCTTTATAATCTTTTCAATATAATGAGATTGAGATAATGTTAGGCCATTATTGTCTCTCATTATTCTTATACTAAGAATAACATCCGCCACGCTCATATCTTTCATGTCAAAATTCTTGACACAAACCTTTTTGTGTCCTCCACTTATTCCCAATCGGTATCAAAGATTAACATGTCATCCACATATAGACTAATGATGACACCTCTACCATTATGGAACTTACTATAGACATATTTGTCAGATTGATTGATGTTGTAGCCGTTAGCTAGCGTAACTTCATTAAACTTTTGATGCTATTGTTTAGGAGCTTGTTTTAACCCATACAAGAACTTTACAAGCTTACATAGTTTCCTTTCTTGACCAGGAAAGACAAACCCTTCAAGTTGTTTCATATACACCTTTTCATCTAATTCACCATTTAAGCATGTTGTTTTAACATCCATATGGGGAATTACCATCTTATGTATAGATGCAAGTGCCATAAGTACTCTAATTGTTGCTATTCTTGCTACCGGTGCATATGTGTCAAAATAATCAACACCTTTCTTTTGTTTAGAACCCTTTGCCACTAGCCTTGCTTTAAATTTATCTACAATTCCATCAACTTTCATTTTTTTTTTAATATCCACTTACAGCCTATTGGCTTGGAACCTGGTGAAAGGTCTATCAACTTTCAAGTTTTGTTTCCCATTATCGAGCCCATCTCATCTTGTATTACTGCTCTCCAAAATGAAGTATCTCGAGACTTCATTGACTCCTCATAAGTTTGAGGATCACCTTCATCTTCTACATTAAAACAGTAAGGTAATTATTCTCATGTTTATTCTCTTGTACCTTTTATTAAGTACATAAGGAAATTGAATCCATATGTCTTTGCTTTTTTAATTCTTTTACTTCTCCGAAGCTCAATAGTTTCCTCACCATTTTCTGAAAGTTTTTCACTTTTCGTTACTAGTTCTTTGAGTCTTGGAATTGAATTGAACTTTGTTTCATCAAAGATAGCATCTCTTGATTCAATGATTGTATTAATGAAATACGAATCATTGGGCTCTATCACCATGAAATGATATGCTTTACTATGTTTAGCATATCTTATAAATATACATTTAATTATTCTTTCACCTAATTTCCTTTTCTTTGGTTTTGGAAGTCTTACTATGGCTCGACACCTATAAACTCTTAAATAATTAAGGTTTGGCATTCTTTTTTTCCATAGCTCATAAAAAGTAGTTTTACTCCTTTTGTTTGAAATTCTATTTAGTATATGGCAAGCCGTTAATAAGGCTTCACCCCAAAATCCTTTTCCGAAACCTAAATTAGAAAGCAAAGCATTGACCATTTCCGTAAGAACTTGATTTTTATGTTTCGCTACACCATTTTGTTCTTGTGTGTGTGGAGTGGTAATGTCATAAATAATACCAATGGACTCAAAATACTTGGGATCATGATATTCACCCCTTCTATCACTTCATCAACATCTAATAAGCAATTCACAATGCAATTCAATTTCATTTTTATAAATTCTAAATTTCTCCATTACTTCATCTTGCAATAAGTAAACATAGCAATATCTAGAAAAAGTCATCTATAAATGTTAAGAAGTATTTCTTGCCTCCAATAGAAAGTGTACTATGCATGTCACAAATATTAGAATGCATTAATGCAAGCACTTTGGAGTTTCTTTCTACCTTAAAAAATGAGTTTCTTGTGATTTTAGTAACCAAGCATGTCTTGCACATATAATTATTTACATCAATATTAGGTATTAAAACTAATTTAGCCATATCATGCATTCTTCTATAATGAGCACAATCTAATCTATTATGCCATAAATTAGACAAAGTTGCTTTACTATCATGAACATTAAATGAGGCATCAATATAAGTAGAACTAGTAATATTCTTATTAATAGTAAGTTTGAACATGTTTTCACAAAAATATCCATTTCCCACATATTGTCCACCTTTTGCAAAGATGAACTTATCTACTTCAAATACTAATTTGAAGCCATATTTATTCAACGAACCATCCGACACAAAATTTTTTCTAACATCTGGTACATAATAGACATTGTTTAGTACAAGTATTTTTCCATAAGTAAGCATGAGTTTCACGGTGCCTTTTCCTTTCACTTGTGTAGTGGAGGAATTTCCCATTTACAGCATGGTTCCATCATTAACTGCTTCCAAAGTCTTGAAAAAACTCTTGTCGTTGCATACATGATTAGTTGCTCCATCACCTTGCAGAAAATTGACCTCAGAAACCATAGCTACAAATTTTTTGTTGTTCACACCTTATGTTTTGTTTTTCAAAAGTTTACATTCTGCCTTAAAGTGTCCAAGTTTGATATAATGGAAACATGGCCCCTTTTTGTTCCTTTTGATCTTATGACTTTTGTCATTCATACCTATGGAATGTTTTCTTTTGTTGCAAGAGATCCGCTTGTTTGATGGTTTGTGTTCTATCACATGGACCTTCGAAGTCTCAAGATTCTTTTCATTAGAATCCTTTTCTTTTTTATCTTGCTTGACTTCTTCTTGTTTGCAATAATCTTCTTCTATTCGAAGATGATTACTAAGGTCCTCGAGAGAATTTCCTCTTTTTTATATTTTAGAGTTTTCTTAGGTCTCTCTATGAAGGGGGAAGCTTATCAATTATTGAAGATACCACCATAGCTTCATCCATATTAAGACCATATTGCTTAAAGCTATTTAGAAGACATTCAAACTCATGTAATTGCTCCATAACAAAATGATTATCAACCATTTTTGTAGTTATTGAAATGACTAACCAGAAATTTCTTGCTACTTGCATCTTCGACCATGTATCTTGCTTCCAATTTGTCCCAAAGTTGTTTTGCACTAGATTCATTGTGGTACGCATAGAACAATGCATTTGACATTCCATTCAGAATGTGTCCCATGCATATGTAGTCATCATTATCCCATTTTTGCCTCAAACAAGTTTGATTCACGAATTCTTCACCACCTTTTTCATCAGGTCTTGGTGTATCTAAAATATAAGCAACATTGAGAGTTGTAAGGAGGAAGTGCATCTTTTTCTGCCATCGAATAAAGTTTTCTCTTTCAAAGTGATCTAGCTCGACAATGTTGGTAGTCGTCTCTCTAAGTGAAGCCATTTTGAATTCCAATGCTACTGAAATAAGTCTTAAAATTGTTAAGGCATATGGGGTTAGATGGAATTTAAAAAACCAACAAAATTGACTTCAAGGTGACCCTTTCAATAGATGTTATCTTTAACACTTATTTCGCCCCCACCACTCGATATGCAAAGAGGAATAATAAGAATAGCCTTAGGGATACAATAAGGCCAATGTATAACTTCGTCTTGCACTTTACGAGAGTAGACCGCTAAATACACTTGAAAGTTTGCAAAGTTGTTGGCCTTAGAGCCTACTTTTTGTAGCAAGTAGATTATAAGGAATGTGGACGTTTTTGTAGTTGATAGGAATTTAAGTGTTTATGTTAATAGAACACAACACTTTTCTTATTCTTGATTTTTCTACTCTTGTTTCGTTTTAATTTTGATTTTGACGTGTCAAAATGATTGACAGCAAGCGCTTTATATAGATTTGCAAGTGTCTCTTCTTCTAGGATAACCCTTTCATTGAGGCACTACTTTGTCTAAAAGACATCTTTACATTTTGCAAGACATAACCTTTGGACAAAGTTATTGTTTCAATAATTACCTTATGAAAGGATAACCATTCATTCCATAAAACATAATCTTTGAGTAATAATTTGAAACGATAACTTTTCATATTTAAACTTGAGCTATGGTGTTTTTTCAATTTGTCTCATAACCTTTGGATGTCATTTTACCAAGATACAGAAACATTCACATGAAAAAGTTATCTACAATCCAATAGTCACACTATGTCACTTTATGCAACATAACCTTTGAATTAAGATAGTTTTTCATTGTGTGACATAACCTTTGATTTTGAAAATATACCAACAAAACCTTTATAAATTAATAATTGATAAATTAATAACCTCGATTAAATAATATTTTTGATCAGTCCCGACTTAGGACCAATATGGTAAATTAATAATTCGTTAAATTTATAAGGTAATACATTAAGCAAAACACATAGGTCCCACTTGATATATAAATTAATAATCTCCTTATACATCAAAATTATATATATATCTAAATTAGGAGGCCTTTGTAAAATATGACTCAAATGTTATTTGTTTCTTCTTTAAATCGACATCTCCTTTGACCTTTTCTCTAACTTTTCATAGTGCATTAAGAAGTTCTAGTATAATGTTTTCGTATTGTAAGAGAAAATTATACAATGTGATTGTTGCTTTGAGAGCATCTTGCGTGAAATAGGCTCTAGTACAGAACTATTGTCTTCAACTTCATCTTCTTTATCATTTCTCATTACGTTTTCAATAATTTGCTTATCACAAATAATGATAATTCACAATCAGTAATTAGATAATATTCATATAATTATAATACAAAATACATGTATTAAATTCAATGTTTTGAAAAAAATAAAGATCTTGATAAATTAATTTTTTATTAATTAATATATAAATTAATATATTATTAATTTCTTGATTAAATAATATCTTAATTAATTAATAGATTTTCATGATCTAAAAAATATTAATTTATAGATATTCTACCGTGTTAATAAATTCCAACCTAGTTAGCATGCTTTAGGTGCCTGGTATGTCAAAATAATATATCGTGCTTTAGATGGTCTTGCATCTCACATTTTAATTATGAAACATGTAAAACATACTTAAAATAAGGAAAATAAATAAGTTTTCGTATTTTTTTCTGTTTTGAGAAAAACATGATTGTAGCTATCACGAAAGATGCCTTTGAATAATAAAGATACTTATAATATAGGTTTAAATGATAAAAAGATCCGAAATTATATTATTTATTTTATTATATCCAAACAAATTCTTATCTTTTAATTTCTATCAATGCAAGTGCTGAGCTCTAAAGAAAAATTGGCCGTCTTTATTCAACCACCTATTAACTCCATTGTATTTTTCTTTTCTGGTGATTGGTGATGTTAAGTATATTAATTTATCATTCATTTAAAAAATTAACCTTTCCTCTTAAAATATTAGAAGAACAAGGCAGAAAATGTAATTCTTTATAAAATTTTTCATTATCATATATAATAATAAAAGTCTAAGTAAATGGGTGGACTTGGACTTTCCTTTTCTAAATTTGGAAACAATGATGAGGTGGACAAAAACATTGCAGAATAATTCTAAATAAAAACAATAAGTATTAATATTTTAAATTAATTTTTTAAAATTAAATATTAATATTTTTATTTATTAATATTTTAAATTAAATATTAATACTCATCAAACTTTTATTTTTAAATTTAATATAAAAGTATTTTTGTTTTGTTTTGGACGATATCTTGTACCCTTTAAGGGTGTAAGATATTTTCTTTAGTTAACCTTATCGATTTATAAAATGTTTTACATTTGAAATTAAATTTTTATCTTTTAAACAAGTATAAATCTTAAAAATATTTTTAAAAAAATATTTTACTACAAAACAATCGAATCCTAAAATGCAATAAACATGTTCCAAGCAAATAATTGGTATGGGGAGAATAATCGTAGAAAACATATTTTGTGCCACATGATTGAAGCTTGAAAACATACAATAATTATTTACAAATTACGTCTCTCATGTATAATTTATCTTCTATGTATACCATTTTTTGACACCGATGTGGAGAAACAACTAATATATGCATCACAGTGATATGACTTTCTTGTTGTTTAGTGTTTTCTTGCTTCAATGAGGCCAATGACAATTTGAGGAACACGTTCAGAAACAGCCAAAAACTATCTCCGTTATATGGTCCAATTGGACCCTGTAAAAAAATCCAATCATTTTTTTTGAAAAGTAATCATTTATTGCTCCTCATAACGCATAAATCAAGACAGTTATTTTTTTTATTGAAAGTTGAGACTAGACATAGTTTAGTGCCTTATTAAATGCATTAAGAAAAAAACACCAAATTCATCACCTACCACCGTAAAACCCTTCCCTTTTGGTTATCTACTAAAAAGATCTTGGAAAGCCTTTGCCTTCATTATTACAGGCCTGTAAGTCAAACGAGCAAGCGCGAGTAGAAATATGAGAGATTATCAGAGAAGACTCGATGATGGAAAACGGTATGGCAGAAGACTCGAGGATGGAAAATGGTATGGCAGATCCGACAAAGACAAGATCGAAAGGAGGTGGAGCAGGGAAGAGATGGGTAAATGAAGAGACAAACTACACACGGTCTTTGTGGGTAACTTGTGCCCCTCTATCTCCTGGCAGGAGGTAAAGGACTGGTTTGACAGGTTTGGGGTTGTGGTTGATATCTACCTCCCTAAACCAATGAATAGAACTGCTGCTAGATGTGCTTTTGTCAGATACATAAATAAATGGGAGCTATGGAGAGCCATTAATGCAGGGAAGGGGGTTAGAATTAAAGTAAGGGCATTAGTAGTGAGGGAGGCTGAAAAGGTAAGAGATGGAGGTAGAGTAATTAAGGAGAAGGCTGTTTTTAGATCTTATAGAGAAGTCTTGGGAGTAGGGGTTGACGGCAGGCACAACAACGAGCAGACCGTAAAAGGAGAGGAAAACAAGGTAGTGAAGGAAGTTAAAGATAGTGTCGGTTCAAAGGAAAGGGAGAATAGCTATCAACGAACGAAAGAACCAAATTTAAAGATGGAAGATCAAAATGACGATGATGCTGTAACTCATTTCAAATCCTGGGCAAATTGCCAAGTCCGAATTATAGAAGCAGAAAACGAATGGCTGAAAAGGAGCACAGTGGGTAAACCCAAAGTTGGCTTTAGCCTAAAAAAGATCCAAAAGTCACTCTAGTTTGATGGTGCGTGGGTCAGGGTCAGAACCATGGACGGAGGACTGGTTGTGGTTTCCTTTGATGATGAAGAGGATATGAAGTGCTTACTTAGCCTTTACAAGGAAATCTTCACTCCGTGGTTCGAAAACATCAGACCTTATTATGAGTGGCTATAGGAAAGAAAGGTTCTTGTATGGGTTAAGTTCAATGATATCCCTATTTTCTTATGGCAGAGGGTCCTCTTTGAAGGTATTGGTAATAGTTAGGGAAGACTTGTTAAAGTTGATGAGGATACTGAGGAGAAACGCAGATTTGATTTTGCCATGATCCTGGTGGAAGTTCTGTGCAAGTCAAAAATTACACCGATGATAAGAGTTAAGGCTGAGGGGCTAGAGTACTGAATAAGGGCGTAAATCATCGAAGCAACGGGGACCTTTAGTGCAGATATTGAATCGGGTAAGTTTGGGTCAGAGAATGGGGAAAATAGATGGCCTAAGCAAACAAATCCACCGCGGGCGGAGAAAGGAGGGGCGATCTCCGGCAGAAACAAAGTCAAAGAGAGAGAAGTTGAAAGTCAAGGAAAAAGTCATAATCAGGAAGTGAATAGACTGACAATTTCGACGGGTTAGACAAAAGAAGACGAAAAGGCATGCCAAGGGTCAGTTGGAAGTCAGACTAGGCAAGAGGGTTATGTGGTGGACAAGAGTAGCGGTCATGATGATGTTGACAAAGACTTTAATTTGAAAAATAAGAGGGAAAGTAGAGATAGACAAAATGGGAGTGAAGGAGTGGACTCTAGTGGTAAAAATGGGCCGTGTAAAATTCATAGACTTAACAAAGTGGAGAGGCAATTACTGATAAGGAAAGTCAGATCCAAAGAGGGCCAGGCTAATCCTAAGCCCACATCAAAAGATAGTAAAGATAACAATGGAGAAGCAGTGGTGAAAGACCCATTTAATTTAATATCGGGCCATGAAGTCTTTAGAGCGGGTCAAGGCCAAAATTACTCACCCGACTAACCTAAAGAGGACAAGGGCCTAGTGTTGAAAAATAATGGGAAAGAGATAGAACTGGTGGTGAACGTCACAAAAATTGAAAGCAAGGGCTGTAATGTTAAAGAACAGAATAAAGATGGAGTGAGTTGTAATGGGAAGGAAGGGAGAGTACTGTACGACAATGACCTATGAAGATCAACCGAGAAACAAAACTCAGGGAAAAGAAAATGGAAAAAAGAGGCTAGGAATGTTAGAGGAGTCAAGTTTGATGATACAATTGATGACATGAAACAGTTAGATGAGGTAGGGGCAAAGAAAGATAAAGGAAAATGACCCATGTATTATAGAGATGCCGGGAGCAATTTCATCCAGAATGAAAGGTTTATGGGAGAATGTTCGAATGGGTTAAGGTATAATTTGAAGGAAATTACTGAAATGAGTGAGAAAGTCAGAGTGTGTCTGAATAGATCAAAGGGGAACAGTAGGGCTTCAAGCTGCACTTCAAGGGAGCAAAGAAAAATGATCAGAGAAGAAATTAGAGAAATTTTGGGTAACAAGGTAGAGGAAGTGAAAAGTAGAGAAAAGGGTGAAGATGAAGTTGGAAGTGGTAGTGTGAGCTAGGTACCTCAGACAATGGAGGAAGCTAAAGTAACTTGGCACTTAAGCAATGAGCTGGGAGTTCAATACAGAGTGACCAAATCTGAGGTGATTAAATTTCTCTATGAGATGGAGAGGGGGAAGACGAATGGGGAGCGGTGCAAGGAACCCCTGAGAAAGTGAAGCAAATGATGGTCACAAATTGAGGTACGAAGTGTGGGTCCTATTCTTTCAATTATGATTTTATTGACATGGAATATTAGAGGTTTAGGGAGAGGTGAAAAAAAAAGAGCCTTAAGAAAACTGATCAGAATAGAAAAACCAAGCATGGTGTTCATCTAAGAGACAAAGATCGAAAAGTTTCAAGAAGCCTTTTCAGCAGACTTTGGAATGGTGAGGAGATTGTGGGGAAAGCAGTAGAGGCTGATGGAAGATCGGGAGGCATTATAAGTCTATGGCAGAAGAATTTTTTCGAGTTGGAAGAATGTAAAATGGAAAGGAATTTCTTAATGATAATAGGGAGGGTCAAAGGTATCAATGCTAAATGTGGGTTCATCAACATTTATGCACCTAATGATGAAGGCAAGAGAAGGGATTTATGGATTGAACTGAGTGAACTAATGAACAACACGGAGGTCTGGTGGATATTAGGAGGAGATTTCAATACTGTGAGATTTGAGGAGGAAAGGATTGGGACAGGGGATGTAGGACGTGCTGCAGGACATTTTGATGAGTTCATCAATATCACTGGTGTGGTTGACCTTCCGTTGACAGAAGCTAAATTCACCTGGTGCAATAACTGGCAGGAGGCGGCTTTCAGCAGGTTAGATCATTTTCTTGTTGATGCCAACTTCTTGGTTCATTTCGATAATATTATTCAAACTTGTCTATCATTTTCAATTTCTGACCATGGCCCAGTGAAAATGAGGTCAAAGAAATTAAATTGGGGCCCTAAACCCTTCAAATGCTTCGACTACTGGTTGGACGAAAGAAGTTTCTAGGACTTGGTGGAGGAGTTTTGGGGTCAACCCGATAATGATGCTGAAAGAAGTGTAAGGGTCTAGGAAAAGCTTAGGAACCTGAAACCTAAAATAAAGGAGTGGCAGAAGCAGAATTTTGGAAACACTGATGAAAGAATCAACCAGATTGAGAAGGAGTTGAGTAGTCTGAACCAGGGTGTTATGGACAATCAGAATGAAGTGAATTTCAGAAAGAACATTTAGCTAAGAAATCAGAACTTTGGAACCTTTATAGGGTCCAAGAAAGGGAATGGAAACAAAAGTCTAGAGTGAAATGGGTTAACGAAGAAGACAAGAACACCAAGTTTTTTCATGGTATGGCATCGATCAGGAGGAGGAAAAATTATATTGATAAAGTTAAGGTCAGTAAGGGGTTTATTGAAAATCCAGATGGGGTCAAGACAGTAATTGCTACCCATTTTGAAAAGTTATACAAGTTAGAGGGGGTGCTTGAACTTGCTGCTTTGAATTGTGGGCTAAGATAAATAAGTCAGAGAGCAGCAGAGGAGACTATAAGACCAATGACTGAAGATGAGGTCTGGGAAATTGTTAATGGTTGTGAGGGGGGTAAGGCCCCAGGGCTAGATGGGTATAATATGAATTTCTATAAGAAATAGTGGAGAGTTATTAAAGGAAAAGTGATGGAGTTTGTCAGCTCCTTCTTTTCAATGCGCAAATTTGATACCGGTGTCAACAATTCCTTCATCACACTTATCCCAAAGGTTAGGAACCCAGTGGAAATGAAGGATTATAGACCTATCAGCCTTGTCGGTAGTCTTTATAAAATCGTGGCAAAAATTCTAGCTAATCGAATCAAATGGGTGATTGGAGATGTTGTGGGAAATAATCAGTTTACCTTTGTCAAAGGGAGGCAACTGACTGATGCTGTTCTGGTTGCCAATGACTTAATCGACCTGATTAGAAAGGAAAGATCTGGTGGGATGATTATGAAAATGGATTTCGAGAAGGCATATGACTGCATTGACTGGGGGTTCCTCAACTTCATCATGTCAAAGATGGGGTTTCCTGAAAAATGGCAGAGGTGGATTAATGAGTGTATTTCCACTGCTCAATTATCAGTTCTTGTAAATGGATCACCTTCAAATAATTTTTGCATGCAGCGGGGTCTTCGACAAGGATGCCCGTTGTCCGTTTTTTTGTTTAACTTAGTGGCTGAAGGTTTTAGTTGTCTATTGAAAACAACTGAAGGAAAAGGTTTTTGTAGAGGAATTCAAGTGGGCAGAAATGGGCTTTCGATGACACACTTGCAGTTTGCAGATGACACTATGATTTTCTACTATCCGGACCTTGAAGAGATGAGGAACATTAAAAGGGTTCTGAAATCTTCCAATCAATGTCGGGTCTCAAGATTAATTTTGCTAAAAGTAGCCTTATGGGGATTAACATGGATCTAGAAATTGTTGAGGAGTGGGCGAATGTGATTGGATGTAGATATAACGCCCTCCCGAACACTTATTTAAGACTTCCTCTTGGGGCTAATCAAAGATCCAAAAAAGTGTGGAGACTAGTCATCCAAAAAGTCCAAAATAGACTTGCTGGTTGGCAATCCAAATTACTGTCAATGGGGGGACGAATTACGATGATCAGGTCAGTGCTCTCCAATTTGCCTATTTTCCATATGTCTATCTTTCTTATGCCTTCTAGAATGTGTAATGTAATTGAAAAGATTCAACGGAGATTCTTCTGGGGTGGGTGTGAGAGTAGGAAAAAGATTCATTATATAGGGTGGGATAAGGTGTGCAAACTGAAAACAGAAGGTGGGTTGGGTATAGTTGATCTTCAGACTAAGAACAAAGCCTTGTTAAGTAAGTGGGTCTGGAGGTATGGAAGATAAAGAGAGAGTTTTTGGAGAAGGGTGGTGAGTGAGAAGAATGAGGAAGATGCCAAGGACCTCCTCCCGCAAGTGCTGATTGGAAGAAGAGTGTCTTCAGTGTGGAAAAATATTACAAAACCCCTTTCCCCCACAAACTCTTTTCATAAGCAGGTTCAACCTTTTTTTGGTTTTGTTATTGGCAATGGAGAGAACATCAGATTTTGGTTGGAGAAGTGGATTGACGATTTCTGCCTTAAAGAACACTTCCCAAGAATCTATGCGTTGGCAAATAATAAATACGACACTGTCAAAGAGTTTGGCACATGGGAAAATGGGATATGGGAGTGGAAAGTTAAGCTTAGAAGGCAAGTGTTTGGTTGGGAACAGAAGCAATATGATTCCTTCAATGATACTATTAATGAGTTCTTCCTTTGCGAGAATATGAAGGATGAGCTGGTTTGGAAGAAAACAGCCAGTGGTGAGTTCACTGTCAAATCCTTCTGTCAAAATTATGTCGAACTGAGAAGGGAGAATCAAAGTGAATGGAAATGGGTTTGGGGGGGTTATGCCCCTCACAAAACAGAGACGCTTGTCTGGCAACTCATGCATGGGAAGGCAGCTGTCAAAGGTGAACTGGTTAAAAGGGGAATCATAAGCGTAACAGAAGCGTTATGCCCCTTGTGTAAGGACTCCATTGAAACTGTTGACCATCTGTTTGTGGGATGTATAAGTGTCAAGAGTTTATAGTACGCATGGTGTAAAGAATGGGGATTCGCATGGGTTATGCCAGCTAGATTTAAGGAGCTGATGACTATGTGGAATGCCACAAATGTGAAAGCAGGTTGTGATAAGATTTGGAGAATGGCAGTTTTTGCTATAACGTGGACTATTTGGATTGGCATGAATGAGGTTGTTTTCCACAACAAAGTATAGGATAAAAAGCTAATATGGGAGCTTATAAAACTTAGAGTCGCTACCTGGGTTGATGCTCGATGGCAGAGTAACTCAAGATCTATCCTCGATCTCTATAGGTGTCCAGTGGAGAGTTACAATCAGCAGAAGGATAGGGGACAAAGACCCCAAACAGTTTGGGAGAGACCAGAAGAGGGGATGATTAAATTCAATGTTGACGGAGCTGCAATTGGATGTTCAGAGGATGCGGGTATTGGTGGGTTACTTAAGAATGAAAAGGGAGAAACTTTGATTAAATTCTCTAAAGCCATTAGCAGGGGAGACTCAAATCTGGCTGAGTATCTGGGCATTAGGGAAGCTTTTATTCTCTTTTCTAATTCCATTTGGGCTAACAACTATTTTCTTGTTATTGAAAGTGACTCAAGGAATGCCATTAAATGGATAAATGATCCCCGAAAAACCCCATGGAGGCTGAGGAAATGGATGCTTCATATCGAAGTTCTCAAGAAAAGAGTGAAGGGATGGAAGGCAAGACATACGTTAAGAGAAGGGAATTGTGAAGCTGATCAACTTGCAAAGGAGAGAGTAGGTAGAGAAATTGATTTGCTTGAATTTTTTCACCCAATGTGAGTTTTTCTTTCTATCCTCAGGGGGAATGGATCCCTGTGTTTTTATGTTCTTGGATTATGCCCAAAGGGACTGCGTCCCTGTGTTCTCCTATTTCTTGGTTTCTATCCAGTTATGGGATGTTTTGTTCATGATGAGTTTTTTGTTTTGTGCTGGTGATGGGGTTCCTTTTCTGGAGTACAGCGTCTATTTCCAAGATTGCTGTGCCCTAGGACGTTTTCTCTTTCTCTCAAACCTTCTATGAGATTTGTTGGATGGGGACTTCTTTATGTCTGCTATGTTTCAGGGGATTTGGATTTTGGGCTTTGCGTCGTGAACTGATGTGATTTTTTTGGTGCTCCTCTCTGGGGAAGACGATTGTTACAAGTGCTATTTTTTCTGTTTATTTCTTGTGGTTTTTCATGGCATGAGATTGAAGGGGTGGTTTGGTCCACTTGAGCTGAATTCATAGTGGAAGTCAAGCTTGCTGCGATGTCAAGATGAGGCTTTTCTCATGATTTTTGGATGCTGTCAAGAGCCTATCCTCTTTCTTCTCGTTATGAACGGGAATATTAGGGTTGTATACTTGTATTGACTAAGCATACATACCAATATACTTGTTGTTTGGCCTGGCATATTGCCTGGTTTTTGTAAAGGGGAAATTTTTCCCAGCTGCTTAATGAATTTCTTTCTTACCTTTCAAAAAAAAAATGCATTAAGAACATGAGAGAGAAAATAACTCAATAGTATCTAAAGAATCTAGATTTGAAGATGTCTAGATACAATCATTGATACACAATAGATTCCAGCTAATCATGTTAAGTCTCACCTTGCTAGAATCTCAATTTTCTCAACTATATTAAAATGACAGATAGTTAGTAGCGTAGCGTTCCACCACCACTGAATATGAAAAGAGTTTGCCTCCCGTATAATTTTATCAGTGCTACACACTATTCTTTTAGCCCCACTAAAATTGGATTAGAGATTTTCAATCCCATCCAAATATATCATTCCACACCAACCTAATCAAATTGAATTGCTCAAAAGTCCTCTTCCGTCGAAATTCTGAATTACAGCCTTTAAGTCAATCAGAACTCCATGTTCAAGCATCTATAAGAATTTGCTGCGTATCAACCTTCCAACTAATTTACTTGGTAATTAATCTTACTACTATTTGGCCTATCAAACATAGTTAACCACCACTATCAACATTAAAAACTCCATCTATGATCATGACTTCTCCAGTTCCGCCCACTCATTATCATTATTCAATTAATTACCACAATTGCAATTAAGCAAATTAATTGAACACTTGTAGCAACTCAACAGCACTTTACAACACACCCTCCTTTGCAAGCACGTCAACATCAATATTAGTTTCTCATAAAACATGAGTTATTTCCCATTGTCTTACTGTGTGTTGTAAATTTTCCATAAGCACTAACCATTTTCTTAATCTCCAAGGGGCCTCTTTGGGGTTGTTCGTCCATATAACTATATCCTTCGAGTCATTTTCAGTCCACACATTAAACAATTGATACTCATAGAATTTGTAAAAAGTATAAAATGCCTCTCTAATTGTCAACAGTTCTGCTGAACTAGAATCTCCTAACCCAATTGACTTGGACAACATAACTTTAATTAACCCATTGTTATCATGTAAAATTTCTCCAATTCTAGCCTCCCTTGTACTTATAGACGAAGCTCCGTCCACATTAAATTTCATCTAACCTTTTGGTGGAGCCATCCACTTAGCTTTTGGTTTTATAGTTTTAACTTGTTGTATATGATGCACATTGGTCAAACATCTAAATATTTCCTCTGTCGTATGAACCAGATTAGGTCACTTAGTTTTTGTCTATACATCAATACGCAATTTAATAAGATCATAAACTTGAGACACATCCCAAACTATGCCATTAAACATTATCTCATTATGAAACAGCCAAAACACCCATGAAATTCCATAGAAAGTTAGTAGCTAAACATTTTGTTTTCCATTACTAAACTGCGCTAATCTCTAGAATAGGAAAAAGGATTGAGGATTATTTGGTGAAACCCATGAAACATTCCATTATGCACACCATAAATTATAAACCTTCCATGCTTCGCCACAAGTGAAGAATAAATGTCTCATTTTTTTCCAACCCTGTTTGCACAACACACACACTATTTGTTCATCACCAATTAGTCTCATTTATGGAAGCTCATCCTTTACCACAAACTTTTCCCACATAAATTGTTGCACAAAAACTTCCACTCTTAAGGAGTAAAACCCAACCAAACCTTTCTCCATAGTTCCCTATTATCACTTTGTGAGTTTAGTGCAATTTTACAAAATGAATTTGAGGTATACATACCAGTGGTTGTAGCTTTCCAAATCACCCCATCTTGCAAGTCTTCACTGAAGGTATGTTCTTGAAGATAATTCCACAGCCTCATCCATTGTTGAAACTCCCATCCAAATAATTGACGGTGTAGCTTGATCTTCCATTGCCACCTTTTGTTAACCCATTCCCCATAATCACATATTGTACCATTATTGTTTACTAAAAGGGTAAATATTCGTGGAAATTCCCTTTTGAGGTCCATCCAACCAATCATCATGGCAAAAAGAGATTGACTTCCTGTCACCTACAATAACTCTAAAATTAATTGAAACTTACAAAAGAATTTATTAGTAGGCGTAAGTGGAGATATAATTTTTTTCCAAATCTTCGCGCATCTAGCTTTAGGTAATAAGGCACGCAGATCATAACCATTTTTTACAAGCAAGATCTCCCTCCATAGATTATCATGTTCATTCCCCAACCACCACAACCATTTAGTGAGAAAGACTTTATTTTTAATTTCTTGATCAATTAAACCCATATCTTTGTAAGTGAATACACTATCTCATTTAATGTAATGAGCACCTCCATTCTATTTTTTCCCAGTCCAAAAAAACTTTCTTTGAATTTTATCCAATTCATTTTTAATTCCCTAAAACATTATGAATAATGACATAAAGAAAATGGGCAAATTGCTCAACATTGATTTTAACAAAGTAACTCAATCTCCAAGTGACAGCATATTGATTTCCAACTTGTAGACTTGGCAATTCGTGTTTCTGTGTCTTAATCATGTCGACACAATTAAGACAAAAAACACGATAGGACTAAACATGAACATAACATGGACAATTATTCGTGTCAGCATCTAAAACATGTACACGGATATATTTATTAATCATGTAACATTACACGATACGACTAACACATTTATTAAATGTGTCAAGATTTTTTTATGCAACACAACACGATTGCTAAACATAATTAAATGATTAACATAAGTTTTTCCTAAGACGATTAAAATATTCAATACAATTAACTTAAAATATTTACAATTTAGAATAATTTTATCATTCAAATTTAAAATCAATAATGATAAAAACAATTATAATAAAATAACAATAACATCAAATAAAGTAAAATTTAACATAAATAACATATATAAAATTCATTATCATACTAATAAAATCCATCATTAACATTAAATGTGTCACTTATACACGTTTAAATACAATAAATTAAGCATATTTTAAACGTATTAACCATGTCTAAGATGGTTAAGACACGAAATTTTTCTGTCTTAACTGTGTCGACACGATTAAGATATGAAATATGATAAGGTTAAATCTAAACCTATTTAACTTCGTGTCTTCTCGTGTCATGTCCAAAACTACCAAGTTTACCAACTTGCCAATTTCACCTCAAAATGCTCCACGATTGGTTTTCAAATTTTCAACGAAGGCTGATTAGCTTTGAGAGGTAATCCTAAATGTGTATATGGTAAAACACCCACTTTACAATTGATTTTAGTAGCCCATTCATCCAAATCAACCAAATTAACCCACTGAGATTGCTTTTTTGAAAATTTATTTTCAATGTCGAAACAATTTGAAAACATCGCAAAACTCTTTTCATATTGAACAAACACTTTACATTTGATTGATAGAATAATAAAGTATCATCTGCATATTGCAAATAGGATACAAACAAACCTCTTTCACCAATGGGGAACCCACTACAAATATGCTCCTATCTTGCTTTCTCCTTTAAACAACTAAAGATTTCCGCCACCACATTAAACAAGCATGGTGATAAAGGGCATTCTTGCCTTAACCTTCTTGGTAGTTTTATTGGTTTGGTAGGTGACCCATTGACAAGAACTACTATCAAAGCTGTCGACATACACTCCATAATCCAACTACTCCATCTTTTCTCAAAACCCATTTACTCATCATCAAATCAATAAAACCCCAATTCACACCACCGTATACTTTCTCAAAATCCACATTTAAAAGTAATCCTTTAGAATTGTTTCTACACATCAAATCAATCATTTTATTAGCGATCAAAGCATAATTCAATAGCCATCTTCCTTTCACAAAAGCAACTTGATATTCACCCACTACCTCATCAATTACTTTCTTTAGTTGATTGACTAAGACCTGTTGGAATCTATATTCGAAAAGATAAAAAAGAATAGACAAAAAAATAACAGATACTTAACAATTAACAATAAAAGAAATAAGAAAAAGTTTTGAATGTGAAAACTGATTCGAGGCACGTTATGGAAGGCACTGACTTCAAAGTAGATTTATGTCGCTACCTTGGTGAAAATAGCAACCAATGACCTCCTACTCCCAAGATGCAAGGAACCACTCAAAGATATTCTAATGTACACTCAAATAGAAAATCCGACAAACTTGTAAATCTCTCGACTGCTCTTAAAGGAATTTTAGAATGAAGAATAATAGAGTTTTTGGAAATATGGAATGCTTTGAATGAATTTTTCAGAAAGAAGGGTTGGGTATTTATAGATAGTGAACTATCATCAACATGCCTCTCCTTTCAAACACACCTTTTCAAAGTGAACAAATGTGTTCTTCTATAGGCACAGACCTTTCTACAATCAAAAAGTCATACCTTTCCAATAGACACATTAAATTTTGAATCACTAAAAATAAAATAAAAATTTAAATAAAATGCCAACAATCCCCCACATGATTCAAAATTTAAGGAATACAAAAGCAATCTTTTACAATGTATTTAGTGAAGGTGTCTTGTGGACTTGAACCTTACTTATTATGAGAAAATCCATTTGGAAGAACTGTAGTGAACTTGTGTCTTGAACTAGGATCTTTTAGCCCGAACTCAAATTCATCATACACATCAATGAGATTTTATTGAGTTCTAGAGCATCATACACATCGTACAAGATTTGGCTCACTTATTATTGATCTTCAATTCAATTCATCATACAGTGCCACAAATGATTGCCACGACGCCAACGAACCATGGCCATGTAGCCACAATACTTTCTAAAAATAAAAATTTTGACGAAAATAAGGAAATTAGGCTAACTTGAACTTAAAAAAAAGGATTTTTTTAGAGCATTGAAGAAAGAGGCAGCAAGTAATTTCTCTAGAAAGAAAAAGCCAAAAACAAAGCAAGAAAGTAAGACAATTTGAGGGAGAATCAAGGTCACAAAGCTTCAACTATTAATTTTCTCTCTCTACTTTTGTATTTTTCTTATTTTCTTTGACTTTGATTAATGGCTAATTTTCTTTGGATATAGTTTTTATTAGATATTATGAGCTAAACTATTTTCTAGGATTGTGGTGTATTTCAATATGCAGTCTAAATATTAGTTTCTCTTTTATTTATTGTGAATAGGTATAGTTTTGCTTATTCAAATATGTTCTTAATGCTTTTAATTGTATGGCCAACAATTAACTGATTTGTGAATCTAATTGAGACTCGACAAAGAGAGTTTAGATTGGACTAAAGTTGGAATAATGTATGTTCACGTCACTTAGAAGATCTGCTTCGCGATTCTAGTAGACATACGCCAATTGCCATACATAGCCAAATCATGACACTGGTTTGATGAACTTAATTTAATTGATTCTTATAAACATCTAGTAAACTAATTAAGTTAGGTATTTGTGCAAGCATCTCGACAGAGACTTGTACATAGATTTGGATCCTAGGTTAGTAAAACTAATCAAGAAGGCAAATAATTAGAGAAGTTGGTATCATATGAAGTGTTGAATAAACACATAATTCTAGGTCATTAGTTTATTGTCTTTCTCAGGTATATTTAATTTTTGTTAGTTAATTTAGTGTTTATTGTAATTTCATTTTAACTCATTTTTATAAATTTCAATTACTTAAATAAGATTAATTTGTTATAGATTTTTAATACTTAGTAAAAATTTAGGAACAAATCCCTGTGGGAACGATACTTTACTTATTTCTATAGTACTTGTTTGTGATAATGTACACTTGCGTGAAAATTCAACAACAATATGGAGTTAAAAATCCCTCTCTATTTGTATATCTAGCATCACGTAAATAGTAAAAACCTATGATAAAACAAATTTTTTGGATTAAAAATAAAATATATCAAGCTAACACTAAAATCTTATAATTATTAATTTAACACACATTATCCCCTTACCTTTGGCGAATTTCAAATCATTTCTTCTAAAGATTGCATCTCGAAAAACCCTAGAGTGTACAGTAGAACCTTCCCATCCAGGTAAGATATATATGAATTGCATATCTTGTGAACACACCCCTAAGATATTGTAGCAATCTCATTTTTCCTTGTTCTATATCTAGGCTTATCATTTTCCAAGGCATTAACTTTAACATATGTCCCATCTAAAGCACCTAAACAATTCTATTGTTTCAAATAAAATGGTGACACAAATATATATCTTATTAGATTCAAATTAATAAAATTTTATATTTAAATTATAAAGAGAACCCAATTTAAGTTTACCTTAAACCATGTCCATCGTAGGTCAATTGAATTCTCGGTTATAGGCTCTGAATTATTCAATAATATTGCTTGTAATCTCAACACAGAATTTAAAACAATCCCAAATTGCCTACTTATTATCTCGCCACTTCTAACAAACTCTCTTTTTATTATCCTATTCTTTGCATGATAAGTAATGATATACAAATAGATAGCGACCATTTCTTCAACATTCGTGTGTGTTGTTGGGTTAAGCTTACCATTGGTTTCAAGCATATGGCATAATTTATATAAGGCATTCCTATCCATTCGAGTATGTTCAATACATGTTATATCATAATTAAACACCATTCTTCTAAAGTTCAATTGCCCAATGATATGCCTCTCATAACTAGTACCATTATTTGACCTCTTACGTTTTTTTTTTCTTCAAGCGAATGAAATAATATTGATTAAGCAAAGTAGCAATCATCACTACTATTGTATATAACTGTAATGCCAATGCAATAGTCGATGCGATCATTGCAGTTTGCTATTTAGAATATCTACTCATTATGTGAACTATAATAAAAAAAAGTAGCATTAATAAGCGTAATGCAACAATTAGTAGTCAAATTGCATAACACATTGTATATCTAAAAAATTTCTCTAAATAGTAAGACAATCCACTTTAAACATGTAGCTCTCTTAGGATTAATACAATAAAGAATGAAACAAGAAGTACAAGTACATGAATGAAACAAGGTTTAATTAACAACCAGCTGAAATACATTGTATATAGCATTTAATCCATATTTGTGAAGACAAGAAAAAAAGAGTGCTCGAATTCAACTTTAATACATTTTTTTTTGGTTTAGACACTATATAATGTCTTTTGCTATTGATATTATTATCAACATTATATAAACACTACTATTGAAAAACATAGCGGAAACACTATAAAAACAATTCTACTAATATTATTATCAACATAAAATAATATTATTATCTACTAATAAAATAATATTCTACTAATATTGAAAAACAATGTCCTCGGCTTGGTGAGTCTCCAAGTTATTTTCTGGTGTCATAACTAGATTTGTTTGGATTGATAGTTATTTTCTTAGTGAATCTTTTTTAGCATGGACCTAAGTAGTCAAAAATACTAAACCAGATAATCTCTTTTCACAAATGATAATTACCCTTTCATTCTTACCTTTTGTTTTTTGTTTTTTTCCTTTTCTTCCTTCTCTTCCTTTAGCATTTGCTTCATGGTGATTGGACTTTCCTAGCCCTTTCTAGATCTAGTCACATGGAGGTTAAATTTAGAATTTCTGAGATCAGATATGACCTCTGGAGGTTAGATTTGACATTGATTAGGTTATCAATGAACTCTAAAGAAAGATTTGGCCTTGTAAGTTTTGAACCAACCACTCGAAACTAGGTTCAACTTGTGAAGATTGATGTTGCTTTGTTAACGATAGCTGCAGATCCGACATCTTACCCTTTCAAGAAAAAATTCAAATAATAGATTAAAAGATCTTTGAAAATAAGGAAAAAAATAGTACTTACAATCTCCTTGTTAGCAATTATTAATTTCTTATTTCCTTTTCACTAAATATTTTCTACCGTAGTAGCTGACTCAAATTATTTATGTTCCATTATCCAGTTTTGCAATTCCACCGAGAATTGATTCCCCTTTCTCCTTTGATATAGTGTGGACCATGCTGGTCCTTAATTTTAAAAATGAACAAAAAAAAATTGATGTGATAAATGGATGGACAGGGGCATAGCCACATCATGCAGAGTGGGGTCACCTCTCTTAGCTATAAAAGCCTAATTTATAATTACATGTCATGGTAAAAGTTTTGTAATTTCTTATATCTATCTCATTAAAATTAAATAAAATTCTAAAAGAGAGCTGGTCAAGTATGTGCATTTTTCATTGTTTTTATTCTAACAATAAGTATATATGTCGCTTTCAAAATATTTTTAAAATTTTTCTTTACTTGTATTATATATATGATCATACCTTCATTAATAAGCACATTTGATTAAAATGAGAAATACGGCATAATATTAAATATAATTATTCTATATAAAAGTAAAATCAATTATTTTATTATTTATATAAAGATTAAGTTATAATTATTAGTTATTCAAAAAGATTTGTTTACTTTTGTTTCCTTTATACATCCGTTTCTACTTTTTGCTATGAAAAGTAAAAGGTAAATCACAGAAATAATATTCAAATGATATATAAAATAATTAATTTGAAAATTTCATCAAAAATTATATTATAGACAAGTTTGCAGAGAATAATAACTAATTATAATAAATTTTTTATTAAAATACTTGGCTAATATGTTAAATATTTTTGAATATTTAGAAAAATTTTTTGAGTAAATGCAAAATTTCTTTAAAAATTCAATGTATAAAAATATGTGTTTATATAATTTGAATTAGTATATGATAATGGTAACTTTTACTCCTTAGCGGGTTATAAAGAATTTAATCCTTTTCTTAATAGGTAAGAAGAAGTTTGCTGAAATTAATATAAAGTGATCCAAATTTAAGACAACTCAAATCTTAATAACGTTAATAGTTCTTCCCATTCAATTCTCACATGTGGATCAGTGCATGTGCTCATGTACTCTTGGTTGGTGCAGGGATTTCGTAGGCCTTTGGTTGTTGGGCTCGCAGCCGTAAATATAACACTCCAGATTTAGAACTCTTTGGCAAGCTCGCAGGGTTTGGGCTGTCAGCATTGTTGAGCTTGTATCAAGCAGCATACTTTTGCTAGTTCAGCTACTTTGTCTTTGTTTTATGCTTCAACATCAGCTGTTTTGAAGAAATTTGACATTACAATTTTCTGTGAAAAATCTCATCATTGGTGGTTTTCATTTAGTTGGGCAATTAATTTTGTAAATGCATGCGGTGATGCAACGTAAAATAAAACTAACGAGGAAGCAATTTTGTTAAAAACATTAATCATTCCTTTTTTACTGTTTTCATTAACATCTTTTTTAATGTTTATTTCCATTTTTAAAAATTTATGATTATATAAAATTAATTTATATATTGAAATAAAAAGATCTCTCCCAACACTTTGATGAAACCAACTATATATATTATTCCTCAAGTCAGGAAGATTTTTTTTAAAATGTCACTTCAAATCCTAAAAAGATTCTATAATAAGGTACTTTTTCAAATAATCTTTTTTTATTAATAACTTTATTTAACTAGATTTTTATTTAAATTATTAACCAATTATTACTAGTTTGAATTAAACATAATAAATAAATAAATAAGCAAAAACAAAATGGACAAGGGATTACAGTATTTGCAATTTTGCATTTTTCGGTATTTTTTACAATTATATTTAACTTGTAACTATATCATAATTTCAATGCAAAGACATTATAAAATAATTAAAAATAGTTTATATAATACTTAATTCTTGTAAAGAAGTTAAAACCATAAAGTTTGATTTCAGATGAAAAGAGTACATAACTTATAATAATACTTCTTAATAGAATATCAATCTTTTTATTCAAAAAAAAAAAAAGGAAACCGTTGAAACACAATGTTGGCTTCCCACCCATATTCAAAAGCTTGCTCCGTCCCTGGTACCAGTCGATATCGAAATTTGAACTGATGATATATGGGCCATGGCTGGCTTGCAACTAGCGACATGAATTTAAAGCAAAGCTACGAAGCACCACGGTTTCCACAGTGAGACCCGGCCCAAAGCCGAAAAGGACGCCCCACTCTAAGCCATCACCGGAGGAGGCTTTGCCTTCCAAGATTGACATTTTCCTCATCTCATCCAGAATGAAGAGCACGCTCGGACTCCACATATTTCCATATTCACTGAGCACATGCCAACTCGCTTTGAGCTTCTCCCTGCCCAAACCAAGTTTTTCTTCAACTCCTCTAAGAACAGCTGGGCCACCAGGATGGACTATGTAAAACAATGTCTTCCAATCGCCAATGCCGAATGGGATCAACGCTTCAATCAAGCATTGCTCGATGTTGTTAGCAATGCACTTAGGCAAATCTCTAGACAGGTAATACTCCATTCCCATTTCACGTATTTTCGCTACGATAATATCAGCAGAGTCGGGGATAATTGTCTGATGCGCTGACACAATTTGAAACGAAGGGCGCTCGTTGATGGTGGCATCAGGATTAGCACCAACAATAGCAGCTGCAGCCCCATCAGAAAAAAGTGCAGAGCCCACCAGTATGTCTAAGTGGGTCTCTGAGGGTGGTTGGAAACACTCAACCATGAGCTCGGAGCAAACAATAAGTACTCGAGCACCAGCATTGTTCTTTGCCAAATCCTTGGAAAGGCGAAGGGCAGTCCCAGCAGCAAAGCAACCTTGTTGATAAATCATGAATTTCTGAACAGAAGGTTCTAGGCCAATGAGCCTAGCAAGTTGGTTGTCCGCACTGGGCATGTTTATCCCTGATGATGTACAAAATATAAGGTGTGTGATCTTTGATATGGGTTGTCCCCATTCTTTGATGGCTTTTAATGCTGCTTCCTGACCAAGCTTGGGTACTTCTGTGACAAGAATATCTTGACGAGCATCAAATGATGGAGCCTTGTAGATTATTAAGTTTGGGTTCTCTTTGATAATATCTTCAGTAAGATGCATGTAGCGTTTCTTTATTGAGGATCTCTCACCTGTCACCAAAATCACAATCAGATAAATCAGAAGTACTGAAAATTTTGATCCACAAAATGAAATCTCTAGCAATTCCATTCCATCTATATATATGTTTGATGAAAACTCTCTTGATATTTACATATTCGTTTGAATTTGTCTTTCAATTCTATCTTGTGCTCGCTTTTGGTAACTCTAAAGTAGAAATCAGGGTAGTCTGCTTGGTAGAAGCAGTGGGGTGGATTTGCTGTGCCAATAGCTAGAATAGTGACTTGCTCCTCAGCTTGCTGAGTCTCCAAGTTTTTTTCTGATGCCATACCTAGAGCTGTTTGCTTTGCTACTTTAGTTAATGTTCTCAAAATTGGGTTTATATAGAATTGATTTGAAAAACTATAGTCTATACATTGCAGGTAGAGGTATTAGGTTTCGATGTTCATGGAGGTTTTTGGTTTGGTAGGTTAATTAGATTCTTAGTATTCATCGAGTGTTTGACAAATAGCATTTTAGGCATGTTTAAGTTCTGAATTGTAAAAGTTATCATAATTGAATTCATGCGTATAAACCTAATTTCAGAATCAGTCGAAGTTTTCCGTCTAAATGCATGAAATATAATGATTAATGTCTTACTTTGAAACGTTTTGCTTTTTGGAATCCTGATTTTTTTATTACAATTTGATTTTTAATACTGATGGTAATCATAATTTAAATTGACTTAACTGTTTTCTAGTTTTTTTTTTTAAATGACTAGTAATTTGCCATGATTTTGTTGATTGAAATTCCTTTTATACTTTACACTTAGTCATCATCAAATTGATTGTATCAATGCATCAAATTCATGGTATCAAATCTTCCTTCTTGATGGAATTTGATCTCCATCTCTCCCACTTTCTCATTCTTAACGACAACTATAATTAGATCCAATAAAAGATGAATAAATAAAGATTCACCTAAAATTTTTAAGATTGTTTTCTCCTTCACATAAAGAAAGTACACTTAAAAAACGAAAATTAAACTTGTTTGAAGGATAATTTCATATGCTAAATCATGGTTAAGTTATACAATTAACCCTTGTATTTTGATAAGTGATGGATTTAGTCTTTATATAATAATTTATAAAAATTAAATCCATATACTTTTTAAAATTGACACTGTTAGTTCAAAGTGTTAAAAAATTTTCTATTTTATGTTGGTATGATATTTTTTTATTGATATGGCATTGAATATGATGATGTGATTTTTTATTACCGACAATGGTGGATCCAGGATTTTGTATGAGGGGTCGCGAGTAATCATACAACGTCATGGATCAGGTTAATGATTCGATTCAAAATAAAAAATTAATCATTTTTAAAATAAAATAAAATTATAATATAAAATTTTCAGATTCACCAATATAAATGGACATAAAATAGAAATAAAAAATTAATATTAGATTTCATATTAGGCATCGTAAACTATGCTCGATGTGCTTTCATACTTTCAAATTCATTTATGACTAAATCCGAGTCAATGATCTTGACAATCTTTTTCTCAAAGTAAAAAATAAGTGAATTAGCAAGAAAATCATCTTTCGTCTTATTATGCAATTTTGTCTTTACAATTTTTGAATGCACCTTATGTAGTTATTATAAAAATTGGAAAAGTTAAGATAAGTCGAATCAATCCATCTAAAAAAGGATATACAGTTGATTTGTTTTGTTTTTAACATTAATTGGCATAGCTTTGAGAGAGTTGAAACACTTTGCAAATATGAATCTTCCCTAATATTTAGTTCAAAATGCTCCAATTCATATTTCATATGCAATTAAATAATCTAGGAGAAAATATACAACTGATTTTTTTGACCTCTAACATTAATTAACATATAGCCCTGAGAAAGTTGAAACACTTTGCAAACATGAGTCTTGCAGAATATCAAGTTTAATGTCATCAATCTTGAATAATTAAATTCATCTTTAAGATCAAGAAATGAGTTAGGGAAAAAATTAAAAAAAACAAAGAAAAATAATTTCAAAATTTGGGTCTAGATGAGCTAAGGAAAAAACAAAAAAAAAAAAAATAATTTCAAATTTTGAACTAAGGAGAGAAAGAAAAAAAATAAACATGGATATCGTATAATATCAAATTCAATGTCATCAATTTTGAATAATTAAATCCATCTTTAAGATCAAAAGATGAGTTAAGGAAATAAAGAAAAATAACTTCAAAATTTGAGCTAAGCAAAAAAAGAAAAAAAATAGTTTCAAATTTTGAACTTGAAAGAGATTGAACTTAAGCATTCAAATTTTAAATTAAATTTCTTACTATTATTCCAAATCAAACTGTTTTAATTTATTTAGAGGTGACAAAATTATATTTTTTTAGCTTTATATATATAAAATAAAAAAATTAAACCTTCCATCACCCGTCTTTCTCCGCCTCTGATTACCAACAAATGTATTTGTATAGATTATATTTATACTACTAGAAGTCTGCGAAGAGTATTAAAAGCTGACTCAGTAAGTCATAACAGTAAATTAAAAAACTAATTAACTAATAACCAGTTTAGTTATTAGTTTCTACAATAGTAAAACAGTAAAAATAACTTTTACAATAAATAATGCAAACATCAGGCTTCAGCCTTCACTTCACTTCATTATTGATTTTCAGTCTAATAAAGTAAGATTTAGGTCCCCTCAGTGCTTTAAGGGTGCAGCTGAGCATCACTGTGGTACTTTTGGCCTGCTGTGCTTCTTGAACGTGAAAACGGCTGTTTGTTTTGGAACAATGATTGATTGAAATGGCTTCCGACAGGCCGTCGCTCCAAAGTGAATGACGGACACGCCCTTTTGCTTCTCTTGGTCACAGACGGGCACGCTCACTTTGCAACATGATTGAAGGCGTACAATAATTAATCAGGAATGCTTCCTCCACATATCCGTCCTTCCGACGAGCACGGACCACTTTGTTTTCCCAGTATCATTCAATAATTAATCAAAAATGCTTCCATCACTCCATATAGGAAAGACCAACGGTTAACTTTTTTTTTTGTCCGGTTAACAATTTTTTTTTTTGCAGGAACAAGTCATAACTATTAAAATATTAAAAAAAGAAAATGTGAAAAAATGATAAAATTATATTTAAAAGAAAAATAAATTATAATAAAATACTGGAAACTATTAAAATATGCAAAACAGAACGTGGAGTGGGCTTTTTATTATGAAAAAGTAAATATCTCATTACACTTTAAAAAATCTCGTCAGAAAGGCTCTAAAGATGCAGGAACTTCCCATCAAGTGACCAAAAAGCCCAAAGATACGGCTAGCTCGTAGAAGCGTGTAGGTCCTATTGAATAGTTTGTAATAAATAAGAGTCTTGTATTACTAGGTAATTATTTAAGATGTGATTGTTTATATTTAAATATAATTTTTTAAATAAATAAAAATATTTTTAACAAATATAATTATTAAAAATTATTCAGTTTGTTAAAATTTAACAAGACATATTTGTTGAAACACAACAAACGTATCTGTTAAAATAACAATAGATACAACTTTTTAGTATTCATAAAAGTAACATACTTTCGAAACATGTTGCATCCTTCAAAAAGCATTTTGTAATAGGCTTGTTGCATCTTGGAGAGTCATTGTCTACAAATCCCTATAGTAAGTAACAACGAAAGTGTGTTACAGCACACCTCAAGCCTACTTTCTCTTCTTTTCTTATACTATTTTTCTAACAATTTTAAAGAATTGTTCTCAATTGAGTTTAATCCAAATTTGAGATTTCAAATCATGAATAAAAAATTCATCAAACTTGACTAGTTTGATGGAACCAATTTCATCTGTTAGAAGGATCAAATGGTGTTTTTACTCATAGCCTTGAAAGTTTATTATGTTATGAATCCAAGTCTTATTGCACTTCCAAAATCAAACTAAAGAAATTTCTGATGCACAAAGGCAAAGAGGAAAAAGCATAAAGAAGATGAATTGATATGCTGTGGACATATCCTAAATATTTTGATAGATCATGCATATAATATCTACTCCAATCTGAAAATTCCAAAAGAAATTTGGGTAGCTTTGGAGACTATCTATAAGAATGAAAAATAAGGTACTGACAAATTTTTAAGTGCCTTATGGATTAAGTACATGGATTAAGTACATGAACTATAAGTTTTAGTTTTAAAACTAAAAGACCTTGAAGTTAAGGTTCTTGATGCGCTACAAATAGGTGCAATTCTTTTCGAACTAACTTAATCTTGGAATAATTACAGAAAGAAGGTTCTATATTTTATTGATTCGTTATTAGTAGAACAATTCATGGCTTAGATGCAAATAGAATGTGAAGCATGTATACGTGATGCACTATTTCAGTCCTTTGATTCCAATGTGAATTTTGTGAGTCAGAATTTCAATAATTTTGAAAAGAATCAAAACTCTAACAATTCTATGAAATGCAAGTCATTTGCACTGGAATAATTACAGAAAGAAGTTTCTATATTTTATTGATTCTTTATTAGTAGAATAATTCATGGCTTAAATGCAAATAGAATGTGAAGCATGTATACGAGATGCATTATTTTAGTCCTCATATTCTAATGTGAATTTTGTGAGTCAGAATTTCAATAAATTTGAAAAGAATCAAAACTCTAACAATTCTAAGAAATCCAAGTCATTTGCATTGAAATTTACAAGATAGGGTTTTAAGAAAAAAGATGCAAAAAACATAAATTTTTTCTACTGCGAAAAGAAAGACAATATGATTAGTGAGTGCAAATAAAGGAAGGCAGGAAAGAATTTTGGTTCTAAAAATCTTGGAAAAGCAAATGTAGTAGAAGAGGATATCAAGGAATTGATTGCCATGATTTCTACAATAAATATTGGAATGATAACAAAATAGAATATTACTATTGGTTCTAATACAAGAAAAGATTGATGGTTGGATTCTGATTCTATAATTCATGTATGCAATGATAGAAATTTGTGTCAAGACTTACAATGAAGTTAATAAACCAGAAGATATTTTGATAAGAGATCATGTTACTTTCAAAGTTGAAAGAAAAGGAACTGTCGAGTTGAATTTCACTTTTGAACAGTAGTTGACATTACTCAATGTATTCCATGTTCTTAAAATTCGAAAGAATTTAGTTTCTACTAGTTTGCTTGCAAAGAAAGGATTTAAAATTGTAATAGAATTGTCGTAATGTGCGGGTTCGGGAACCCGACTGCCAGACGTGAGTGAAAACTCTAAAAATCTAGGAGTCGCCACCAATCTTTTTTTACTAGGTGTGATTGGCCACCTATTGACTCGATTCTAATCGATGAAGCCTTAAATTAATTTTAAGCCCACCGAAAAAAGAACCCTAAACTTGTCTACATTTTTCTAGATCTAAGTTCGAGAGTACGGTTACGCTCGGGGAAAGATTAGTACCCCCGGGACGCCCGTTCTATGAACGGTACCATTTTTAGATTATCCTATTAGGCTTTAATTTTTAATTTCACTATATTTCTTTAGTTATTATTCTCTTATTTTATCTCCTATTTAACCTAAAAAGAAATGCAAATGTGAGGCAAGATGATATGCATGGCGTGAGATAAAAATGTCGGACGAATAACCTTTTATTGAGGACGTTCTCCCGAATCCGCCCATCATACTGGTGGGATCCGGGGTGTTCTCTCACCTAGGGAATTATTCAAGAAATTCACCTTCGTAAATTCGACGAATAAATCTCGTCATCGGGGTCATCGTACGTTTTCTTTTAAAATAATATTTTCGTGCATAATGAACCTAATTTGGGCAAAAGCCTTTTATTAAAGATGTTTCTCGAGCCCTCCCATCATACTAGTGGGACCCGAGGACATCTTTTCACCTAGAAAACTTCTCGAGAAATACCCACCTTCGCAAGATCCTCGGAAGATCCCATCATTGGGGCTTAACTCATAAACAAAAATATTTATATGCAATGATATGCAATATATATATGCTATGCTAATGCAGTTAACTATTTTTAGTATTATTATTATTTAATTATTATTTTATTTTTACTTTATATATTTTTATTATTATATTTTCTATTTTTATTTCTTATTATTATTTTTTATATTTTTATATTTTTATTCTAAGTTTCTCTTATATTTTCCTTTTATAATTAGATAAATTGTTTATGATCCCATGTTATTTTAGTGAACAAAAATTTTATTTTTCTTTTACTATTTTTTATATTTTATATTTTTTTTTATTATTTTATTTTGTAAGCAATCTTTTATTCAAACCTAATGCCTAAGATCTTATTTTATATATCTATATTTAATTCCATTTTTTTTCTTATCTTTGTCTTCACACATTTTTTTTATAATATTTATTAATTCATAGTTTGTGCCACTTGATATCTAATGCTTAATTTTATATTAGTTGTTGTTTTAGATTTTTTATTATTTATTTATTTTTTTATTTATTTAATGTCATGTATGTTGTATTTTCACAAATTAATTATTTACTATATATTCAAATTATTATTATTATTTTTATCATCATTTTTTCTTATCTATTCTAATCTCTCTCTTTTCTTCACATTTTTACCCTTTTAGACATCCTTATTATTGTTTTTTTTATATATTTTTTTATATTTTAATTTTTTAATGATTTTCTTTCCTAATATATTTTAAAATTCATTCTACAACATTAATTTACCTCATTACATTATTTTACTACCCTTAACATAAAGCTGCATTTAAAAAATAAAATTTTTACTTAAACAATCAACACAAATACCACAATCATAACCCAATAATCATAACCCAATAAGTAATCCAAAACTTACCCTAAAACTTTAGCCTAACCTGGCTTAAAGTGGATCGGATTGGCCTAAAAAAGCTTGTAAGCCTGCGTCAAGACTTCAGCCTCCCTTTCTCTCCAAAACGACCTCGTTTCGGGCTTCTTGGGTTGCTTGAGCTTTTCTACCAAACGGCGCCATTTGGTCTATAAACCTAGCTATAAAAGGTCTTTTTTTCACCTTCTTTCCATTTTCTCCCTTCAATTTCTCTCTCTAGAACCAAACACTCTGACTTCTCTCTAAAAAAATCTCACCTTTCCCTTCCTCACTACTCGCCAGCGGCTAATGGAGCTTTCTGCCGTCGTCGATGAAGGGACCCAGATGGTCGGGTCTGCCTCCTCATTCTCTCTCTTTGGCACCGACCGACTCTCCCTTAGCTCGATCAGTTCTCTTTCTCTATGTGTACCGTCGGTCGACACTAACCCCGGATCTATTCTCCCTGCAGCCGCTCGACGTCACCGGTAGCTAGTACCCAAGCCTCGGTTCCCTCTACAACCGGCGACACAACAACCAAAATCTTTTCCTTCTAAATCTCTTCCCTTCGTTGGAGGCAAGACCCAAATCTTCGGGGGCCGGTTACCCAAAATCCCTCCAAAGACTCTTTAAAAAAACCCGCCTTTAAACAAACTGATTAAAAAGAACCTCGAGAACACAACTCTCTTTCCCCACCATTGTGTATTTTTCTATATATTTTTTGATTTTTTTGTATTTTTTGATTGAGAATTTGTGGTTACTCTCGGTTGCTAGAAAGCTAGGGTTTTTTATTTCAATTTTTGGCTTGCAGGTTGTGTCCCTTCCCGTTTGCTACAGTGCCCCCTTTATACTGGGTTGAAGGGGGCACGCTCCCACTACCCTTCCAGAAGCGAATTTTTCGCGTTTGGCAGTGTGAAGGTGGTGGCTGGTAGGGTGCATCCACACCCTGCCAGTCATACCTCTATCTCCGTTTT
The DNA here is from genome assembly GCF_000208745.1 of Theobroma cacao. Classification (NCBI taxonomy): domain Eukaryota; kingdom Viridiplantae; phylum Streptophyta; class Magnoliopsida; order Malvales; family Malvaceae; genus Theobroma; species Theobroma cacao. The sequence goes on along the minus strand of NC_030857.1, from coordinate 8,453,111 downwards.
TCCTCTTCTTTTTTTTTTGGTTTATTTTTCATTTATTTTTAATTAATTATGGTTTTTTTTACAGTGTCTATAGCTGCCCCTCTTTGCGTATTTCGAAAATCTAAAATAGTGCAAAGACGTAGACACTTTATTTGACTAATTCTTTAATTCTCTTACCAAGTTTAGTTTTTATTATTATTATTATTTTTTTATTTTTTTACTTTTTTTTTGTTTTTTTGTTGTTTTTTGTTTTGTTTTGTTGTTTTGTCTTTTTTTTTTTAAATGAACTTCTCAAGATTGAGGTAATGACACTTTTAAGAATAAACTCCTCAAAATTGAGGTAATGAAACTTTAAAAATGAACTCCTCAAAGCTGAGGCAACGAAACTTTTAAAAATGAACTCCTCAAGGTTGAGGTAACGGAACTTTAAAAAATGAACTCTTCAAAGCTGAGGCAATGAAACTTCTTTAAACGAACTCCTCAAAGCTGAGGCAACGAGACTTTTAAAAATGAACTCCTTATAGCTGAGGCAACGAGACTTTTAAAAATGAACTCCTCAAAGCTGAGGCAACGAAACTTTTAAAATGAACACCTTAAAGCTGAGGCAACGAAACTTTTAAAATGAACTCCTCAAAGCTGAGGCAACGAAACTTTAAAAATGAACTCCTCAAAACTGAGATAACGAAATATTTTTTTCTTTTTTGATGTGGTAAAAAATAAATCAATTTCTCATCTGAGGCTCTACGACTTTAAAGATGAATTTCCCTCTTTTCAGTTGTTTTAAAACTTTGAACATGGCAACTTAAATATCCTAATCATCTTCATCAGTTTTTTTTTTATTATTATTTTTTGGTATTTTAGAGTCTTTTCTTTGATCAATGGGGTATGAACCGATCATACTTTCGATCTCTCGTCTTCCCCGATTTATTGCTCACAACTGTTTTCTTCCTCTATCATATACATGGTCCAATCATTCTTCACATTTTTTACTATTCTCCATTATGTTGCTATTTCCATTTCTTTCTCTCTTTTCTTAGTCTTTTCTCTTTCTTTTTTACATTACCAGACTCCATTTCATTTCCCGTCAATTACGATCATTTTTCAAAATATTGCAAATATTTCTTACTTTATTATGTTCTTTATTAAATATCATTCCAATTTCATGACAAATGCAGTGCAATGTACTCATATATCCTCTCTTGGTAGAATGGAAATAATGACAATGTTGGGAGCAGAAAGGCTATTTTTCATTAGAAAAAGGGAAGTTTCTACAATCAAGCATAATGACAAGGAACAAGGGAAAACCAATTAATACAAAAGGGATACAGTTCTTTCTTAATAACTATTTCGATAGATATTGACAGTAGCCTCGACATTTTATCTCAAAGTAGGCACAAGTGCCAGCTCCCTTGTCTTTTGTCTGAACATCTCGGATCATGATTTTCATCCTTTCTGTGTTAAGCCCTTGTAGTACTTGGACCTCATTTGTGTCTAAACCACCCTTTCGAGTTTTCGCCCTAAACACATCTCCTATACTCAAGCCGCCTTTTCAGGTTTTCAACTTGAAAATTTTTCTTTCTTTCCTTTTTTTTTGTTTCTTTTTTAATTTTTTTTATTGATTTTTTATTATGCAAAATATCTCTTGACAACATCGGCATTCACTAGGTTGGAAAACTCCCTTCCGTCCATCTCTACCAAAATTAATGCTCCTTTTGAAAAAGCTTTCTTCACCATAAATGGTCATTCCCAATTTGGCATCCATTTCCCACGAGGATCCTACTAGTTCGGAAGAATTCTTTTCAATACTAACTCTCCCTCTTGGAACTGACGAGGATGTACCTTCTTGCCATATGCCCTCATCATTCTCTTTTGATATTACTGCCCATGGCAAAGTGCCGTCAACCTTTTTTCTTCTATGAGATTCAATTGCTTATAACGAGCGTTAACCCATTCGGCTTCTTCCAACTGTACTTCTTTAAAGACCCTTAGGGAAGGGATTTCTACTTCAATTGGCAAAACTGCTTCCACCCCATATACTAAAGAGAACGACGTAGCTCTCGTGGAAGTTCAGATTGTTGTGCGATAAGCATGCAAAGCAAATGGTAACTTCTCATGCCAATCTTTGTATACATCTGTCATCTTTTCAATTATCCTTTTGATGTTCTTGTTGGCTGCTTCTACTACTCCATTCATCTTTGGGCGATAAGGAACTGAATTGTGATGCTTGATCTTGAACTTGGCATAAATCTCTTTCATCATTGAACCATTAAGGTTACTAGCATTATCTGTGATGATCTTTTTCGGGAGACCATAACGGCATATTATTTCTTTTTGGATGAACTTACATACCACTTTCTGGGTCACATTGGCATAAGATGCTGCTTCTACCCACTTAGTGAAGTAGTCAATCGCCACCAGAATAAACCGATGCCCATTTGATGCCTTCGGGGTTATTAACCCAATCACATCCATGCCCCACATTGAGAATGGCCACGGTGATGTCAATACATTCAGTGAATTTGCAAGAGTGTCGATTCTATCTGTGTATATCTGACACTTGTGACATTTTTGAGCGAAATCTATACAATCCGTTTCCAATGTGAGCTAGTAATACCCTACTCTCATGACCTGTCTTGCCAACATATGCCCACTTGCATGTGCCTCACAAATTCCTTCGTGGACTTCCTCAACTATTCTCCAAGCTTCGGCTGAATCCACACATCTCAAAAGCATTTGATCCCTACTTCTTTTGTATAAGATGTCCCCATCCAAGAAGAAATTCATTGCCAACCTTCTAATGGTTTTCTTATCATTTTCTGAGCTTTGTTCCAGATATTGCTGAAACTTGAGATAATGTACAATATCATGGTACCACGGTTTCCCATCTACTTCTTCCTTTACACTGGAGCAGTGTGCAGGGCACTCTCAAAGATTAATCATGATGGGTTGAATCTTGACATCGGTACCAACTTTGAACATTGCTGCTAGCGTGGCTAATGCATCAGCCATTTGGTTCTCCCCTCGGGGCAAATGGGTGAAGCAAATCTTATCAAAATTTTCAATCAGCTTTGAAATAAACTTATGATACCGGACTAACTTCGAGTCGCGTGTGTAGACACTCAAATAAAATAAAAAAATTAAATTAAATTAAATAAAATAAATAAAATAAATAAATAAATAAAATAACAATAAATAAAAAAATTAAATAAAAAATTAAAAATGGGGATGGCTGAGCGTACGCCCAGCCATCCCTTCGCCGTCCCATCCCCCACCCACTACGCGGGATGGGGGTTCTGGCCACCAACTCCAGGGGTGCCAGAACCCCCCTC
>NC_030857.1:8424484-8430917 GCF_000208745.1 Theobroma cacao | reverse complement strand
GCTATATTAAGATAACTTAAGATTAAATGGTACCGTTCGTAGAACGGGCGTCACGGAGGTGCTAATCCTTCTCCGTGTGTAACCGCACTCCCGAACCCATCTCTAAAAAACGTGGATCAGTTCTCGTTCTTTTGACGGACCTAAAATTAATTTAGGACTTCGTCGATTAAGAATCGGGTTAATAGGTGACCAATCACACCTAGATAAAAAGATTGGTGGCGACTCCCACACTTTTGAGATTTTTAATTTTCGCCCGCGTCTGGCGGACGGGTTCGCGGACCTGCACGTCACGACAGCGTGTCTCCCATTCTCCTCGTAATTGATAAATAACCAAAGCAGAATCCCCATACACTTCTAAAACGTGAATTTTTCTCTCGATTGCTGCCTGAAGACCCATGACACAAGCTTCATATTCAGCCACATTATTGGTGCAATAGAAATTGAGCTTGGCTACGATGGGATAATGACCTTCTTCTGGTGATACTAACACAACCCCTATGCCATGCCCCAAAGCATTCGAAGCTCCATCGAAAAACATCTTCCAACTCTCTTTCTCCTCTGATTCCTTTTGATTTGTTTGACAAATCGACATCAAGTCTTCATTGGGGAACTCAAACTCCATTGGTTCATAATCTTCTCCACCTTTTTCGCCAAAAAATCTACGATTGCACTTCCTTTGATAGCTTTTTGGGACACATATACAATATCATATTCAAACAACAACACTTGCCATCTTGCCACTCTACCTGATAAGGATGGTTTCTTGAAGATGTATTTAATAGGATCCAACTTTGCAACGAGCCAAGTGGTATGATATAGCATGTACTGCCTGAGTCGATGCGCCGTCCATGCTAAAGCACAACACATTTTTTCCAACGAGGAATACTTGGACTCGTACTCAGTGAACTTTTTACTCGAGTAGTAAACTGCTCTTTCTTTCTTACTAGTCTCATCATGCTATCCCAACACACATCCCATGGATCCTTTATTTACTGTCAGGTACAAAAGGAGGGGTCTCTCGACCATAAATGGTACCAACACTGACAGACTCAACAGATATTCTTTAACCTTGTCAAAAGCAACTTGGCACTCCTTGTTCCATGCCCCAAGATTGTGTTTGCGAAGGAACTTGAAGATTGGGTCACATTTGAGTGTGAGTTGTGATATGAACCGGGCTATATAATTCAACCTTCCCAAGAATCCTCTAACTTCTTTCTGCGTTTTGGGAAGAGGCAAATCACTGATTGCTTGAACTTATCCGGGTCAACTTCTATTCCTCTTTCACTGACGACGAAACCAAGTAACTTTCCTGAAGTGACTCCAAAAGTGCACTTTGCCGGATTTAATCTGAGCTGAAACTTCTGTAACCTCTTAAATAACCTTTCAAGATTGGTCGCATGGTCCTTTATTTTGCCAGCTTTTACAATCATATCATCCACATACACCTCAACCTTTCTGTGCATCATGTCATGGAAAAGAGTCACCATGGCTCGTTGATAAGTTACCCCAACATTCTTCAAACCAAATGGCATTACCTTATAACAAAAGGTTCCCCACATAGTTATGAAGGTAGTTTTTTCTTTGTCCTCTGGTGCCATCTTAATTTGGTTATACCCTGAAAAACCATCCATAAAGGAAAACATGGAATGGCGAGCAGTATTGTCAACGAGGGTGTCGATGTGGGGCAGAGGAAAATTATCTTTTGGGCTTACTCTATTCAAATCTCGATAGTTCACACAGATTCTTACTTTCTCATCTTTCTTAGGCATTGGGACAATATTTGCAACCCATTCGGGGTACTTAGCTACTTCCAAGAATCCTGCATCGAACTGCTTTTTCACCTCTTCTTTAATTTTCAACAACATTTTAGGTTTCATTCTTCTCAACTTTTGCTTAATTGGTTTGCATTCGGGTTTCAAAGGCAGTTTATGGGCTACCATGTATGTATTGAGTCTTGGCATATCTTGATAGGACCATGCAAACACATCTACATATTCATAAAGTAGCTTTATTAGTTTTTCTTTTTTAGTCGGCACCAACATCGTACCAATTCTAACTTCTTTCTTATTTTCTTCATTTCCCAAATTAATCGTTTCAAGTGTCTCTTGATGTGGGACAATTTGTCTCCCCTCATGTTCTACTAGTATTAACAAGTCCGGAGTTAAATCATAATCTTCCACGTTTTCTGTATCGTCAAGTTCACTGACACTTGTACCTTTTTCAAAATTAACCTCAAAACCACTGTCATTATCATCTTCGCATTCATTATTTGGAATCTTGAAAGGTAAAGGGAATTGAAAGATGTAGAGCTATTGTATAGATAAACAGTTAAAATAAAGGGATGAGATGACAAGAATGGAAATGTGAATCATGAAAGGAGATATGAGAAATGCATTACGCATGTCAATTTATTAGAATGATAAATGATAGAAAGCCCGATGCATAAAATTTCCAATGCTCTTGGGCATAAGCACGGATGTTTAGTTTGCATTACTTTGAAATTGAATCACAAGTGACTGGTAAACTCATGGTGGTCCAGCTGCTCAACTTCAGCTCAGGTGGTCCGAGGTATGTAGTAGGGATCCCCTCCACATTTCCTAGCTGCTCTTCATCTTCCTCCGTTACACATATTGATAAATCAGAAAAGGCTTCCCCTAATGCTACACTGATTTTCGGCTCCCAACGGTGAGTGATTCAGGAAAGATGCAGCCTCCAAACTAAAATGTCTCGTAGAGATGAGGATATATCATTCTATGATTTTTCAACCCATGCCCCTTAAAGCGAGCCAACCTCTCCCTTCTTCTTTCGGTTATCATTTCTTCTCTTTCCTTTTTAGTCGGCTTATATCCTAGGCCAAACCTTTCTTCATTTTTGGTAGCACGTATTGGCCTTTTAATGCCTTGCAGCTCTTTTCCCAATCCTGCCCCCACTCGATATCCTTTCTCTACTATCTGATTGACAACCATCTTGGTGGTTTTGGAAAGCCTCGGAAAGGGTGGTGTGGTTCATTCTTCAACATACGTGGTGTTAACAAACTCGAAGGATCGAAAGGAACATTCAAGCCCTTCTTCCGCCGCTTCCACGTAGGGAGTATCCGCTGGCTTGGTTATGAGTAAGTCCTCTTCCCCGTTAACACATACAATCTTCCCATCCACGATGAACTTGACTTTTTGGTGAAGCAATGAAGGTATGACCCTAGCCAAGTGGATCCAAGGTCTTCCCAACAAATAATTGAATGAAGGAGTGATATCCATAACTTGGAATTCAGTGGTAAAGGTACACGGGGCCGATTTCTATCGGTATCTCAATGTCTCCTACTATTTCTCTCCTCGTCCCATCAAAGGCTCTCACAATCATCTGGCTCTTTCTCATGTAAGACATGTCGATGGGTAAACGGGCCAAGGTCCTCATGGGTATCACATTCAAAGACGATCCGTTATCAAGCAGCATTTTTGCGACGATACAGCCTTTGCACTTGGTAGTGATATGCAAGGCTTTGTAGTTTCCCCTACCTCCAAAAGGGATTTCTTCATCACTAAAGGATATTATATTACCCACTGAAATGTTCTCAATGATGTAGTCCAAATTTTCAACTGAAATATCGTGATCCACATATGCTTGGTTCAGAATCCTCATCAAAGAATTCCTATGTGGTTCTGAGCTGAGGAGTAATGATAACAGTGAGATACGAGCAGGCAGCCTATTCAATTGCTCGACCACATTATACTCACTGTGTTTAATGAACTTGAGGAACTCTGCAGCTTCTTTTTTCGTCACCAGTGCCTTTGAGCTATCTGTCGATTCTTGAGATTGCATTTTTTTTTCTCTCAAATTTTGCTCTTTTTCTTTTCCCTTCTCCTTCTTGAGATTCTCCAATGCTTCTGGTGTATAGCGACGTCCACTGTGGGTAATCCCCCCAACACCAGTTATATTTGCAGCATTATATTGAGATTCGGCCATCCATTTCCCCGCCTTTGAAACTTGTACATTGCAATTATAGTTCCACGAGACAACTTTATCATCTTTGTAGGGGAAAGGTTTAGGGACTTCGATGGTCATTTGGACATGGGTTCTGTCTTCCACAGACTCTTCTCTTGGTTCATAGAAAATGGTTAAAGGTTTTATCTTCATTAAGTGAGTGGAATCTTTGGCCATCATGTTTACTGCTGGCCTTGAGGCTTCCACTTAGAATTCAATCCTTGATTCGTCCATCATCCTTTGCACTTCCTTTCGGAAAGAACTACAATCTTGAATTAAATGCCCCACAATTCTTTTGTGATATAAGCAATATGGTCCTTGGATATCTCCCAAATCATTCACATTAGAACATTCCGGCTAAACCTTGAGCATATCGGCCTTTACCAAGGCTTCAAACACTTTCTCCATGGGGGTTTCCACTTCTCGAATGTTTCTTTTAACATACACCTCTCATTCGATTGCATTTATCCCTACCCCAACATGATTTGGCAGTGGGTTATTGTTAACATTCTGTTCTGACTTCTTTTCAAAATTCAAGATTTCTGCCTTGATCAACCCTTGCACCTTATGTTTGAATACTGTACAATTCTCGATTAAGTGACCTTCGATTCCATAATGATAATCACAATGGGCGGAAGCCTTGTACCATCTCGAGAATGGAGGTTTTAATGGCTCTATGCATAAAGGTGCCACTAGATGGTTGCAACTAATTGAGTGAAGAGTTCAGCATATGGGATTGGGATTGGATCAAACTGCACTTTCTCTTGCTTGTTTCGCCATCCTCTTGATTCACCGACAGTTTGGTTGTTTGAAGGTGTTGTTTGTTGTGTGGTTGAAGTTGTAACGGGTGTGGAAGTAGGTGGGTGTATATTTGTGGGGTAAGGTGTCCATTGGATATGAGCATATGGGTATAGGTTAGAAAAGGCATTTGGCATGGGTGGATATAGGTATGGGCTTTGTGAAGCGTTATTCACAACTGGGTAATAGGGGTATGGTGGATATGGCTGGTAAGGGTTGTAGCTTCCTCCTTAGGGTTGTCCCGAAGTGATGGCTTGGGCTTCTCCTTCCTTCTTCTTAAAAGTTCCCCTTTTTTTGGTGTATGCCGCATCACCTCTTTCATCTTCCCTTGCTTAATGGCAGTCTTTATCATCTCTCCTAAAATCACCATATCAGCGAAGTTTTTCGTGGCATTACCGACCAATCATTCATAGTAAGGGGCCCACAAGGTGTTAACGAACATCAAGGTGGTCTCTTTCTCAATCATTGGTGGCTAAACTTGAGAAGCCATATTCTTCCATCTTTGAGCATATTATTTGAAGCTTTCAGTGGGTTTATTCTCCATGTTTTGTAAAGAAAGGCGATTCGGAGCCATATCTGTAACATGCTTATACTGAGCTATAAACGCTAGAGTGAGGTCCTTCCATGTGTGGATTCGATTGCGGTCCAGTTAGATGTACCACTTTGCTGCAGCACCAGTGAGGCTATCTTGGAAGCAATGTATCAAGAGCTTGTCATCATGGGCATATGTAGCCATCCTTCTGCAATACATGGTGATGTGTGTGACCGGGCACTTGGTTCCATCATACTTTTCAAAGTCTAGAACTTTGAATTTTGGGGGTATAACCACATCTGGAACGAGATAGAGTTCCATTGCATCCATAGAGCAATACATTCCCATTCCTTCTATCATGTGTAGTCTCTCCTTAAAAAGGTCAAATTTTTGGTGGGTATCAAGATTGTCCTTTAATTCAACGGATCCACACTTGAGCTTCTCTTGTTCCTTCAGATCGTCCAGATCAGGTACAGAGATGGGGTTTGAAGGACTTGCCCCTCCAATTGGCCTCTGTTGAGCATAAGTCGGTGGTGGCCCTGTAGGCACTGGCATCCCAAAGAACGGATATTGTCTTATCGATGGCATAGGGATAGATGCATTTCTTGCTGGTGGTGGTGTGAATCCTGGTGGATATACGGGGTCTGTATTAACTTTTGTCTGTTGAACATCTTCTGTCACACCAGAACTCCCCGCCACTCTCTTCCCTTTATCTGTCGACATCAACTCCAAAATCTTTGACAACTAACCCATGATCTCTTCTTGCTTCTTTTGGATCTTGTCCATTCTCTCCGAGTGTTCGTCCCTTATGATCTTAGAGCGAGCTCTTGTGTTGTATCTGTGTAGGGTTCATTTCTTTGGAATTTTGTTCTTTGTGGGCCAAATGGATAAGTTAGAATTTTATGTTGATGAATGCATTGTCATTTGTTATTATTTATATGAATCATACAACTATGATGCAAGTGAAATGTGTTTGAAAAGAAAAGAAAAATAGGAAAAATATTGAACATCCAACATTTACCATAAGAAAATCCACATCCATAGAACTGAAATATCCGATTACATCATTGTCTAAAACCATTACATAACTACCAAAAGGAAAAACCAACTTTCTCATATTTGTCC
>NC_030857.1:8412671-8423172 GCF_000208745.1 Theobroma cacao | reverse complement strand
TTTTTTTGTTTTTTAGTTTTTTTTTAATTATTATTTTTATTTATTTAATGTCATGTATATTGTATTTTCACAAATTAATTATTTACTATATATTCGAATAATTATAATTATTTTTATCATCATTTTTTCTTATCTATTCTAATCTCTTTCTTTTCTTCACATTTTTACCCTTTTAGACATCCTTATTATTGTTTTTTTATATATATTTTTATATTTTATTTTTTTAATGATTTTCTTTCCTAATATATTTTAAAATTCATTCTACAACATTAATTTACCTTATTACATTATTTTACTACCCTTAACATAAAGCTGCATTTAAAAGATAAAATTTTAACTTAAACAATCAACACAAATACCACAATCATAACTCAATAATCATAATCCAATAAGTAATCCAAAACTTACCCCAAAACTTTAGCCCAACCCGGCTCAAAGTGGATCGGACTAGCCCAAAAAAGCTTGTAAGCCTGCGTCAAGACTTCAGCCTCCATTTCTCTCTAAAACGACCTCGTTTCGGGCTTCTTGGGTTGCCTGAGCTTTTCTACCAAACGGTGTCGTTTGGTCTATAAACCTAGCTATAAAAGGTCTCTTTTTCACCTTCTTTCCATTTTCTCCCTTTAATTTCTCTCTCTAGAACCAAACACTCTAACTTTTCTCTAAAAAAATCTCACTTTTCCCTCTTTCACTACTCGTCGGCGGCTAGTGGAGCTTTTTGTCGTCGCCGACGAAAGGACCCAGATGGCCGAGTTTGCCTCCTCATTCTCTCTCTTCGACACCGACCGACTCTCCTTTAGCCCGATCAGTTCTCTCTCTCTATGTGTACCGTTGATCAACACTTACCCCAGATCTATTCTCCCTACAGTCGCTCGACGTCACTGGTAGCTAGTACCCAAGCCCCGTTTCCCTCTACAACCGACGACACAACAACCTAAATCTTCTCCCTCTAAATCTCTTCCCTTCGCCGGTGGCAAGACCCAGATTTTCGGGGGCCGGTTACCCAAAATCCCTCCAAAGACTCCTAAAAAAATCCGCCTTCAAACAAACTGATTAAAAAGAACCTTGAGAACACAGCTCTCTTTCCCCACCATTGTGTATTTTTCTATATATATTTTTGATTTTTTTATTTTTTCTGATTGAGAATTTGTGGTTGCTCTCGGTTGCTAGAAAGCTAGGGTTTTTGGTTTCAATTTTTAGCTTGTAGGTTGTGTCTCCTCCCGGTTGCTACAGTGCCCCCTTTATACTGGGTTGAAGGGGGCACGCTTCCACTACCCTGCCAGACGCGAATTTTTCACGTCTGGCAGGGTGAGGGTGGTGGCTAGCAGGGTGCGTCCGTACCCTGCCAATCGTACCTCTCTCTCTTTTTTTCCTTTTCTTTTTTTTTATTTTTCATTTATTTTTAATTAATTATGATTTTTCTTTTTTTTTTACAGTGTCTACAAGAATCAAACAATGTAATAATATTTAAGGGTGACCTATTTGTAGAAAAATGATACTTTTGTGATGGCATGTACAATTTCAGCATTAATGATATAAATATGGTATCTACTTACACTATTAAGTCTAATTCTTTATTGTGGAGTCTAGACTAAGGCATTTCAGTTTTGATTCATGAGATTTATGTCTAAAAATTTGAGCACTTAGAAAAATATGAAATATGCATACAAGTAAAAATGACAAAGAAACCTTTTCATAGTGTGGAAGGAAATTCACAATTATTAGATATTGTGCATTTTGATATATATATGAATTAAATGAAAAATTAACTAGAGGAGGAAAGAGATATTTTATAACTTTCATAGATGAATATTATAGGTTCACTTATGTCTATTTAATTAAAACAAAAGATAAAGCTTTTTAGAAACTTAAAGAATAAAAATCTGTTGTGGAAAATAAAAAAGGTAGGAAAATCAAAATTCTAAGAAGTGATAGAGGAGGAGAACATTTCCTTACAAAATTTGATAATTCCTATGAAAAACATTGTTTGATACATAAAAAAAGTGCTTCTTATTCATCACAACAAAATGGATTGGCTGAAAAAAAAATAGAACTTTGGTTGACAAGACAAATTCAATGTTATTGAATGCACATTTATCGCACAATTTATGAGGTGAGGCTTTATTAACAACATGTCATATAGGGAATAAAGTTCCTTCCAAGAGTATTAAGGTTTCACCTTATAAATTTTGGAATTGAAGAAAGCCAAACTTGAAATATCTAAAAGTATAGGGTACTTGGCTTTTTATAAAGTTCCTGAACCATAGAGAGCAAAGCTTCGACCTAAAGTAATGAAAGGCATTTTTGTTGGCTATGCCCAACGTTCTAAAAGATATGGAATTTTAGATTTACAATCAAATGTTATTATAGAGTCTATACATGTTGAGTTTATTGAAAATAAATTTCAATATAACTCTAATAATAAATTTGATTGTGAACTAAATGTCTTAAATCCAAGTCGTGACCAAAGTGATATGACTTCTCATAATACATCCAATAAAAGGAAAAGGGATGATACTCAAATTGAGCTTAGAAGAAGTCAAAAAGCCAAAAAAAGAAAGTATTTAGATCCAGATTTTATTGACTTGCACGTATTAGCATTCCTTGTGGAATGAAGTAGAAACAAAGTCTATAAAAGGATACATATTTTATTAAATGTTGAAGATGATCCAAAAACATTCAAAGAAGCTATGTCTTCAAAAGATGTAGCGTTTTGGAAAGAAGTAATAAATGATGAAGAGGATTCAATCTTGTCAAACAGAACATGGGTTTTGATTGATCTTCCTCCTTGATCAAAATCCATAGGCTGTAAGTTGGTATTTAGAAAGAAATATAACATAGATGGTTTAGTACAAACCATAAAGGCTATACTAGTTGCCAAAAGTTTCACGTAGAAAGAAGGCATTAATTATTTTGATACTTATACTCCGATAGTAAGAATAACATTCATAAGAGTGCTTTTGGCTTTGGCGTCTATTTATAAATTACATGTACATCAAATGGATGTTAAAATAGCTTTCTTAAATGGAGATTTTAATGAAAAAATATATATGGACCAACCGAAAGGTTTTATACTTCTTGGAAACAAGAGGAAGGTTTGTAAACTAATCAAATCTCTTCTTGGACTAAAACAAGCTTCAAAGTAATGGCATGAAAAGTTTGATATTACTATACTTTCAAATGGATTTGTACATAATAATGCAGATAAATTCATTTATTCTAAATTTACAAAAAACTATAGTGTAATCATATGTTTTTATGTAGATGATTTGTTGATCTTTGGTACAAATATGCTTGGAAATGTTGCAAGCAAAAAATATTTGACTTCAGTTTTCAAAATGAAAAATCTCAATGAAGTTGATACAATATTTGGAATTAAAGTCAAAAGAGATACAAATGTGATTTCATTGAATCAATTACATTACATAAAGAAACTTCTTCACAAATTTAGTCATTTGGAAATTAAAGAGTTTAAATTCCTTAAAATTCTAGTATACAATTGACTAAAAATTATGAAAGAGTTATGGTACAATTAGAATATGTAAGTGTTATAGGTGGCATAATGTATGTTGCAAATTGTATCAGACTGGATATAGTCGTTGTTGTTTGCAAACTTTCAAGGTTTACAAGTAAACTTAGCAATGATCATTGGAAGATTATTACTAGAGTACTTGGATATTTAAAGAAAATTAAAAATTTGAAAATTTTTTACAATGATTTTCCTAGTACTTTAGAAGGATTTTCTTATGCTAGTTGGATAACTATTATTGATGACAATAAATCCACATCAGGATGGATTTTTACCTTAGGAGATGGTGCTAATAGTTGGACATCTAAGAAGCATATTTTTAGTACACATTCCACAATGGAATTTGAATTTTAGCATTAGTAGATGGAAAGGAAGCGAAATGGTTAATAAATATGTTATTAGATATAAAGTTGTGGCTACAACAGATACGAACCATTTCCATATATTGTAATAGTGAGGTTACAATGTGTGTAGTCCACAATAAGATTTATAATAGAAAGTCTAGAAAAATAAGTCCATGACATACCTACATAAGAGAATTAATCTCAAATAGCGTTGTAACAATAGTTTATGTTAAATCTTGTAAGAATTTGGCTAATCCACTTATCAAAGCTTTGCCAAGAGAGGTTGCAAAATTAATATTTAGTGGTATGGGGCTAAAACCTTTAGCTTAAAAGCATTAATAATGGAAACCCAACTTTGAGTTAGCAAAACTAACAATAAAAGTTCAATGGGAAATATCAAGTTACCATGTGTTATTATCATGCATTGAATTTTCATATTAAATAGCCTCATTCTAGAATATTTATATAGCTTCATTCTAGAATATTCAATGCAACTGTTGTCAAACCCTGTTTTATAAAATAATTACGACGTCATTTACATACTCAATAGAATGTTTGCATATTTAGGAAGTTCGAGAAATCGTTAAAAGACGATATTGCCCTAATAGTACCATTAAGTCGATTAAGCCTCGAACTAGTTCAAATAGGAATTTTAAGGTGAAATTAAGAGTTTCACAATCCAGGGATGACTCAAAATGGTAATTCAGAGTTCGAGGATCAATTGGGAGTCAAATCGAAATTTTCACTATCTAAGGGCAAAATGGTCATTTGCCACCTGGGGACAAAATGGAAATTTTTAAAAAAGATTTTTGTGGCCCCATTTGACTTATTGGAGTATGATTTGAGGTTTAAAAGTGAAAAATTTTAATTTCGGTGTAATTTAGAGTATAGGGACGAAATGGTAATTTTACCACCCTAGGGGCAAAACAGTAATTTTGCACCCCCAGAGCATTTTTCCAGCACAAGGTCTTCACCCATCATCATTTTTTACCCTTGAATAATGTGTGGTGGAGATTTAAAGCTTAAAAGATAAGAATTTAAAAAAAACATGGACCAATCATGGAATGCCATGTGGCAAGTTTAAATTATTATTTATTTAACTATAAAAATCAGCCCACACCACCATTGTTCTCTCATAAGGGTTGGCTTTGGCAAGAAAACAAAGGGGAAAAGAAGAACAAACCCTAGGTGGNGATTCATACTTAATATATGATGAGTGATGTAGGTAGTACAATGATAAGAAATTTTATCAGAAATTGAACTATGTGAACATAAGAGACTCTGGGAAATAGTCGAGGAGATGATCAAGGAAATATGATCTATAGCATGGTTAAGTTGTACGAGATGGATTAATACGATTAAGAAGATTGATATTTCATACCTGTGAGATAAACAGGAAGTATGTGGAAATAATGGAAGAAAATACCCCACCTTTTCTTTGAGTTCGATAAGTGAAATTTTGAGGACAAAATTTTATTTTAAGAGGGGTAGTGTTGTCAAACCCTGTTCTATAAAATAATTACGACGTCATTTACATGCTCAATAGAATGTTTGCATATTTAGGAAGTTCGAGAAATCGTTAAAAGCCGATATTGCCCCTAATGGTACCATTAAGTCGATTAAGCCTCGAACTAGTTCAAATAGGAATTTTAAGGTGAAATTAAGAGTTTCACAGTCCAGGGATGACTCAAAATGGTAATTCGGAGTTCGAAGATCAATTTGAAGTCAAACCGGAAGTTTCACTATCTAGGGGTAAAATGGTCATTTACCACCTGAGAACAAAATGAAAATTTTTAGAAAAGATTTTTTTTGCCCCATTTGACTTATTGGAGTATGATTTGAGTATTGGAGTATGATTTGAGATTTAGAAGTGAAAAATTTTAATTTCGGTATAATTTGGAGTATAGGGGCGAAATGGTAATTTTGCCACCTTAGGGGCAAAACGGTAATTTTGCACCCCTAGAGCATTTTTTCAGCACAAGGTCTTCACCCATCATCATTTTTGACCCTTGAATAATGTGTGGTGGAGATTTAAAGCTTAAAAGGTAAGAATTAAAAAAAATGGACCAATCATGGAATGTCGTGTGGCAAGTTTAAATTATTATATTATTTAACTATAAAAATCAGCCCACACCACCATTTCTCTCTCATAAGGGTCGGCTTTGGCAAGAAAATAAATGGGAAAAGAAGAACAAACCCTAGGTGGAAAGAAATTCAAGAGAAAAGTGTGGATTTTCAAGAAAATCAAGTGGAAAAAGGTAAAATTTCTTGATTTTAGTTTATGAACTATTTTTCCTATGCATTTTCCCTTAATTTCCATGGTTGAAAAGCATGCTTTCATGGTGAATTTATGGCTGGTTAAAATGGGTATGGAGAGAGAATGATCTTGGATTGGTTTGATTTTTAGGTATGTTAGTGTTTTTAGGTGATTAATGATGTGTAGCATGAAAACAAGTGAAGAAAACCACCAAAGATTTAGTGTCCATCAATAGCTGAATTCTCTAAGTGAATAATGAGGAAGAGTGGAATGTTATTCTAGGTGATTTGATTAAGAAATAATAGTTTTTGTTGTAGGAATTAATGAATTATTAAGAGAAAATTAAGTAGGAAAAATCACGGAGTTAGTGTACCATTATTGGCTGAAAGTTCCAAGAAGAAAAGTGAAGATAAATTTTGCCTAATTGTGTGTTAATTAGTTTGTGTTTGGTGAATTGAGGGATTGGAAAAGAAATGGAGCAAGTTGGAGTGAAATTGGACGCATTGGCCAATTTATCGAATGAAAAATCGACTTAGGTCAATACCGGGTCTAGATGGCTACCCATGCATTTTTTTCATTTTATATCATGCATATATATATCGAGACTGAAATAGCTTATGACTGTTAAACACAATTTAATTGAAATATGTGTCATGGATTATGGCTAGGTGGTGAGCCATTAGATACGGGTAAAGGACTGTACCCACGGACTGAAAATAGGAGTATTTCTACTCCTAATACTGTGAGTGGACAATTTATCATCTTAAATATCTAGAGAAATTATACTTGTTTGATGCTTTTATTGAATGGTGAGTTTAAATTATAAAATATTATGTTTTCCAATTAAAATGTTTTTTTTTATAAAAATGAGATTTATACTAGTTTTGAAATCAAATATTGTTTTGGGAAAATTGAGTATATGGAGACTGTGTTGAATTTATGATTTTATATGTTATTGAAATTGTGGCTTATGACACTATGGTAGCATTATGGCTAAATTTTTGGGGTTGGCATGAAACATATGAACAGTTTTGGATTGGTTTCGGTAGACTGGATTAAATTTTATTCTCCATATTATGTTACTGAAAATTTTATGGGTCTGGTGGTATATTAAACAGTCACTGCAGTGGTGGAGGTTTTCGTGGACTGCCTATGAGAAGGGCACGGTAACCCAATTATATACCTACCTTCGAGGGGAGATGTTGGATGAAGTATCTCCTGAGGTAAGATTTGAGTGCACCTCACGTTCGGGCCACCATGTGAGAGTGAGACTCAGCCAACGCCAAGGAACGGTTGTGTGTCAGATGAAAAAACATATTTATGGGTAGGGGACATTTAACAGCCTTGGCGGTCTTAGTGGGATACCTTGACGAAGGTACCCACGAGAATGATTTTGGCAGGGGCCAAGTTTAAGAAATTCATAAGTCGGGAAATTTTGATGAAAAGAAATTATTTGGTATAGATTGAAACGAATTTTGTGTTATGAATATTATTGAAATATAACGTTTTTATATTGTCTCCATCTACTCGGCTTTAGATGCTTTTGATGGTAATTGTTTACTCACTGGGATTATGTAATCTCACCCCTCTTCCTATCCATTTTTCAGGTTAATGACAGTTTGTTGATAGTTGATTAAGACGAGAATTAATCTCGGAGTTGCATCATAGAAAGTAAGGGTTCGTAGCCCTACACCTTTTTGGTCAATTGGGGGCCCACATATCACTGTAAACGAAATTTCATACTTTAATTATCTTTATTACTATATGAATAAATTTATTTTACTCTTACGCTACAAAAGTTATTTTAGGAAGACTTTGAAAATATTGTGTTTTAAGAAAATAGAATATTTTATTTAATGTTTTTATTATATTCAAATAGCTATAATTTTACTTTAAACGAATGTTTTAGACTTAAAAATTTAATTTAAATCATGAAATATGTGTTTCCACTTACATATTACATTTTTTATGGATTTCAAAATTTTTGCAAAAAAAATGACTAAAATACCCCTTAGAGACAGAAATAAATTTTCATTGTTTTTGGATGGAAAAATGGTCCATATCGTTTCAAAACACGATTTTAGTTACTGTTGATTACAAGGGAGGTAAGAAAACTGATACGAAAGCCTTGCGATGTTTCGGTCAGCATTCTGGGTAAAGAATGTTTGACGAGACTTCGCGGTGGTTGTCACGGGCTCGATGGGAGTTTCAGGTTGTGACAACTATTATGAGGAGAAGATGAACAAAAGGCTCTTAATAGAAATATTGTTAAATACTTGAAGCAATAGGGGCATAATGACAAATTTCACCTATATGAATATTCAAGTGGTGTCGGTTCAAATAAGAGTGTAAAAGGGTTTACTCTTGCAAATATTCATGAAACCAGGATTTGCACAAGGCCATATAAGTGCAAAAGTAGGTGATAAAATCTTAAAGCTAATAAATAATGTTATGTGTGTGATATTTTTGGTTATGACATAAAGAGTTGTGGTTCAATCCATGTTATATCAATAACTTCGTCTTAACTTTAACATTTTTACAATAATAGAAAGTTGAAATCTTAAAGATATTTTCTGCTATACATAGTATTATTAATATTACAAACTAGTGGGAGATTTTTGATAGTTAGCAATAATTGAGAGTCTCGCATTGAAGGTAACTATTTAAGATATGACTGTTCAGAGTAAAACATAATTTTTTGAATAAGCATTTGCATTCTCAACAAACAAAATTATTAAAAATTGTTCAATAGACACGTCTTTTAAAACTTAATAGGACATATATGTTGAAATAACAACAAACACAACTTTTTAGTGTGTATAAAAAGAACGTACTTCCAAGATGGACTTTATCTTTTTAAGAAATATTTTGCAATAGGCTTCTTGTATCCTAAAGAGTCTTTATTTGTAAATCCCTATAGTAGGCAACAGCTCTTTAATAAAAGTGTGTCACAGCACGCCTCAAGCCTACTTTCTCCTATTTGCTTATATTATTTTTCTAACAAACTTTTTTTTGTTTAGTAAAGTTATAACTTTCTCACCCCATACCAAAATCACAGTGAAAGTTATAATAGAAATAATTTTTTATTCAAATTTAGTGAATAGTTATGATTCGTTTGGATAATTTTTTTTGTTATTTTTGTTATTTTAACCTTTTCTTTTTTATTGATTTTTCGTAAAAATTAAGAATAAAGGTATCAATTGAAAAAAACTTTAAAATATAGTAATTTTATTCTATATATTTTTATCAAATTCTCAATATTTACATATTTATATGAATTTATTTTTCAATCATATCATGTGCGCACTTTTAATAACTTCAAAATTGAAATCATGATAATTTATTTGGTAAAATTAAGCAGTTGGGTGGATTTGTGGTGTCAATAGCTAGAATACTGGCTAGTTCCTCAGCTTGGTGAGTCTCCAAGTTATTTTCTGGTGTCATATCTAGAGTTGTTTGGATTGATAGTTATTTTCTTAATGAATCTTTTTTTTTACATGGACCTTCATAGCCCTTGTATTCTTTCCTTTTTTTTTTTTTTTGTTCTTCCTTCTCTTACTTTTTGCATTGCAACATGGTGATTGGACCTTCATAGCCCTTTCTGGATCTAGTCACATGGAGATTAAATCTAGGGTCTCTGAAACCATATTTCACCTCATGAGGTTATATCTGGTGGGTATGTCAGTATAATCTTTTGGAGGCTCGATTTGACGTTGATTAGGTTGTAAATGAACTCTCAAAAAATATCTGGCCTCCTAAGTTTTGAACCAACCTTTTGAAGTTAGGTTCGTGTCACGACCCGGAACTCCCCATCGAGCTCGTGACAACCGTCGCAAAGCCTCGACAAACATTCTTCACCCCGAATGTCGATCGAAACTTCGCAAGGCTCTCGTATCAGCTTTAGCACTTCCCCGGTGAGCAATAGTTATCAAATAATCAAAATACGAAGGATTACAAATCATTTCCAAATCATAACATAACATATTTTTTTTTGGCTCACAGGGGCATTTTCGTCATTTTTGTTGAAAACCTCGAAACTTGCTAAAAATGTAGTAGGTAAGCCGAAAATATATATTTAATGATTTAAAAAAATTAAGTATTTAAAACGTTCATTTGAAGTGAAAATTTGACCATTTGAATATAATAAAAATATTCAATAAAATAAACTATTTTCTTGCAAAATAATTTTCATAAAACTATCGGTACATAATTCTTATAGCGTAAAAGATAATTATATTCATATATACTATAAAGCAAATAACCAAAGCATAAAATTTCTTTTACAGTGACACGTGGGCCCATATCTATCCAAAATGCATCGGAAGCTGGAAACCTACAGCTTTTACCGATTCGAGTCCAAATGAAGGTCCTTGT
>NC_030857.1:8399819-8411271 GCF_000208745.1 Theobroma cacao | reverse complement strand
TTAATTTCTCTTTGAACTCTTCTAAAAATTTTTAATTAGTTTCCCTAAGCTTGACACCTCACAACAATTTTCAACACGGTTTAATAAAATCGAAAGAAATCTTCTAAAATAATATATATATATATATATATATATATATTAATTATAAAATTTAATCGAAATCTTCAAAGAAAAAGTATATACATATTCCAAAAATTTGTTTACATGATTTACATATGTGCATGTGCGTTGTCCTATATTAACAAGGAATTTTTTTCATTCAACTGGTTTGAAAAATACCAATCCAATTATATGAAAAACAAATTATATTTCTTTAAAATTAATAAAAAATAAAATAAAATGAAGAAAAATATTCCTCAACCATGTAAATGGAATAGATGGAAAGCATGTTAGGCAGAAAACATGCAGACCACTACAATAAAAACGAATTTATTGGTCTCAATCCTCCTCAACATTTATGTAATATTTATTTGTCTTCTTACAAAATAAATGAATTCATCTCTCAAAAAATATTTTCGGAAATTGCACCTATTAATTATCAAATTTAGTACTCGCTTCGGGAAGAATAGTAAACATACTTCTCTTCTTTGATTTTTTTTAAAAAATAAAATTCTGAGTATAATATCACGTTAGTTAAAACTTATTTATTAATTTATTTCATGTGATGCTAATGTGACATAATGATACAATCACGTTATAATTTCACGCTTTTTACGTCAAGTTATATGTGACATAAATGACAAATAACATTTTAATTAATAAATTAATCAATTATTAATTATAAAGATTTATTTAATCTAAAATAAAAGTTCAAAAACTAACTTTGGTTACTGTTAATTTAATTAGAGTTGGTTAATGGAAAACATATAATATTAAGAATCAAAATGCTGAAATTACATTTTCTTTGTTCATTACTTAAAGAATTAAATTGTGAAAAGCATATATCATCAAGTACTGAAAACGATTTTGGCTTTTTTAGTGCAATTATATGATGAAAAACAATTACACCTATAAACTATAAAGGAATACCTAAAACCAGACTCTAAAAACCCTAATTAGTCACTGAGGTTATATTTTTTTTCTCATCTTTTTCGTCCTTTTGCTCCATTCTTCAGTACAATCAATGAAAGTAATCTCATATCCAAATCAAAAGGTCCATCCACTCCACTAATTATATGGGAGAAGGCTTTTGTTTCATATATAGAATTGGAATGAGCTTGATGATTTAGGATTAAAGAGTTTGAAAGATTAGGGCATCAATCTAGAAAAGTAAAAGTTTGAAAGAAGATTCGGAGAAATGGGGATATCCATAAAATATAAATGCAAAAGCTTCCAAAACCATTGATTGGCATGAAATGATGTACAAACCCAATTTTATCCTTTCCTGTTCTCTTTAGTTCAACTAATTATCTTTGGGGTTTAGGTGTTCTATCAAAGTGATTAGGGATTGGGCAATATGCATGTGATTGAGTGCAACAACAACTTTTACTTTAAAAACCCAAAGCAAGTCTGGGTTAGATTTTTTATGTAATTAATAGTTCATTAAAATATCATGTGCCATGTTGTAACAATGGGAAAAATGACATTGTTGTCATCTTTTTAAGCCTTTAACCTTACAATCTCATTTTCTCCACTTTAATATATTGAATGTATTTTCTTTTTCTATATTTTAAAAATATTTTCAGAGAAGTTAATTATTGTGCTGACTCACTTGAAAAATTATCGAGAACGTGTGAGGTAACTGTGAATCTAGTGTTTTCCTATTGGTTAATTTGTATTTTGTTAAAATCAAAAATTGAAGTTCTAATTTCAAACTTAAAACATAAATATTTAACTCAATAATAATTATGTATATATTTAAAACATAATATTTAAAAAAATTAATATTTTTAAAATATTTTCTCATATCTTACTAAACAAAATTTTTTATTTAAATAATTTTGTTTAAAACATTTGATTTTTTATATCTTAATATATGCTAATGTTGACATAATCACATTTTGTTAATTACATGATTCTAATAGCGAAATCAAATTCATATTGAGAAAATGTAATATATTAAAAGTAATTATTGATAAGTTACATAATTTATATAATAAAATTATTAAAACAAAATGAATATTTTTTGAAAGTCAAAATAAAAAGAATATTAATTACACTTATTAAAATTTTTTTAATTTAATGATGAAATTTTCTAAATTATCTTCAATTTCAAATACTTCTTTTTTATCTTATGCTTTTATAATTATTTAGAATTAATCCACTTTGTGAAAATAATTTTAGGATCCTTCAATAATTTTGGTAAGTAATTATTAACTTTATTCAATTAATTGTTATTTATCAAAAGACTTTTATATTCTGTAATTTCTTTAAGTATTAATAGACAGTGTGGTAAATCTATCAATTCTGGACTCTATCATTTTTCAAAAATCATTTTCATTAGATGAATTTTCTGGCGTAGTTGCCACGGTAATGATGATGTTTTCTTCTTTCTTTTTATTTACAATTGAAAGCTTCCATTTAATAGAACTTGGTGTGGCCTCCCTTTTAAGCAAAATGAGAGATTTCAAACCCCCTTTGTTAAAGCCTGAGCATCATTGACAAAGGTCTAAAACTCCTATCTTGAAAACATGCCTTGATTGACTCATGGGCAAAACAGATTTCAATTTGACTCATGGGCAAACGTGGCTTGACTAACTCTGTTGCAAAGTTTGGCTGACTCATGGGTTGGGAGACTAAAAACGTGGGCAATGATTTAGTTGACATGTAGTTGAATGAAGAAGCCCCTTTGGTATGTAATAGACATTTCATGGTAAAAGTTTTACAATTTCTTAATTTTCTTCATTAAAATTATTAAAAATCTTAAAAGAGAACTGGTCAAGTAAATACATTTTTTATTCTTTTTATTATAATAATAAGTATATTTGTTGTTTTTAATTTTTTTTATTTTTCTATACTTGTATTATAGGTATAACCATACATATGTTGATAAGCACATTTGATTAAAATGAGAAATATGCCATACATTGAAATATAATTATTCTATATAAAAGTAAAATAAATTATTTTTTTATTTATATAAAGATTATGCTATAGTTCTTAGTTATTTAAAAAAGAATATATAACTCATCCTTTCCTAATTATTACGAATACTTAGCCCTTTACTTGGGATGAAATATAATATATCATGTTATAATGCTAGCAACTACATATAAATAGTGTACTTTGTTTCATTGAACTCAAGACTTGACATTATACCATACTTTGAGTCGAGTTTCCACCATGGGTGACTTTCAATTTATGAACTTGAGCTCCATCCCCTTTGATGTCTTAATTACAATATTTATAGCAAGACTTTTTGTTAAAAGATCCACCAAGTTTTCACTAGACCTCAAAAAAGTTGTAATGATCAGTTTATTAGAAATTAACTATCAGACATAGCTATGTCTTAATCTAATATGTCTAGACTTTCTATTATACACTTGACTATATATTTTTGCTAAAGTTGCTTCATTATCACAACAAATAGAAATTAAAGAAACTGGTTTAGGGCATAAAGGCACACCATAAAGTAAATTTCTTAGCCATTCGACTTCCTTGGTGGCAGTTGCCAATGTAATAAATTCAGTTGCCATGGTAGAATCCGTTATACACATTTTTTTCTTAGATCCCCAAAAAATGGCACACCCACCAAGCATGAAGATCTACCTGCTTGTGGAAGCAGATCTTCTAAACTTGTAATCCAACTAGAATATGAATATTCTTTTTATGCTGATGGATATCCATTATAGCAAAGTCCATAATTGACTGTTTTCTTTAAGTGCCTTAATATTCTATTTATGGTTTGCTAATTCAAAATTCTCAAAATACTTACATACTTACTTATCTTTCCAACCGACAATGCTATATTTGGCCTTGTACATGTCGTTGCATACATTAAGCAACCAATCACTCTTGCATATTATAATTGATTAATAGCCCTACCAGCATTAGGTAATAATTTAATTTAAGGATTCGTGGGTGTGGATGCTGGTATATAGTTACTAAGATCAAATTTTTTAAGCACTTTTTCAATGTAGTGCGATTGTGATAAAGTTATGCTATTTTCATCTCGAAATATTTTAATTACTAAGATAACATCCGCTACGCCCGTATCTTTCAATGCAAAGTTATTTGACAAAACTTCTTTGTCTCCTTTCTATTTTGTACAAAAAAATAAGCACATCATCCACATATAAGCAAATTATAACACCTTTCTATTTTGGAATTTGCCATTTATGCACTTGTCAGATTCATTTATATTGTAGCCATTGGCTAAAATGAATTCATCAAATTTTTGATGCCATTGTTTTGGTGCTTGTGTAAGCCCATACAATAATTTGACAAGTTTACAAACTTTATGCGCTTGTCTTAAAACGACAAACCTTTCAGGTTGTTCCATGTAGATTTCATCTTCTAATTCACCATTTAAAAATGTTGTTTTGATATCCATTTGGTGAATTTCCAACTTATAAATTGATGCAAGGGAGATTAGAAGTTCAATTGTAGCAATTCTTGCTATTGGAGCATAAGTATCAAAGTAGTCAATTCCTTTATTTTGTGTAAAGCCTTTGGTTAGTAATCTTGCTTTGAACTTGTCTATGGTTCTATCCACCTTCATTTTCTTTTTGAAAATCAAATTTACAACATATTGAGTCCATCTTTGCTTCCTTCCAAAATGTAGAATCTTAAGACCTTATTGCCTCATCATGTGTAATAGGGTTCGATTCCAAATTAAACAATAAAGAATTTTATTGTCAATATTTTATCTTGTTCCTTCTAAAAGGAACATATAAACGTTTGGACCAAAATCTTTTCCTTTTCTAGTCCTTGTGCTTTTTCTTATTTTTGGACTAGTTTCGTCATTAATTTCATTTTGTTTCAATGGAATGTCATTTGATTGAATTGATTGTAGTGGTTGTAGTTGTCTTGAAACATATTTGAATCTATTTTCATCAAATATTACATCTCTTGATTCAATAAGAGTGTTGATTGGAATTGAATCATTTGGTTCAATTACCATGAACCTATGTCAAGCCCAACCTTATAAAATACTTTCCATGTCATTCATATGATTGACAATATGCTTGCATACTTGGAAAGCCCCGAAAGAAAAATCATTAAAAGACGACAATGTACCAAATGGTACAATTAAGTTAATTTAAGCCTCAAACTAGATCAAATAGAGAATTTAAAATGAAATTAAGAATATTAAAGTCCCAGAATGGTTTAATATGGTGATTTGGAGTTCGAGGATCAATTTGGAGTCAAACCGAAATTTTTACTATCTAGGGGTAAAATGGTCATTTGCCACCTAGGGACACAATGGGAATTTTTAGAAAAGAATTTTTTTTTGGCCCCATTTGACTTATTGGAGTATAATTTGAAGGTTTGGCAGTGAAAAAATTTAATTCCAGTGATTTCTAGAGTGTAGGGGTAAAATCGTAATTTTACCATCCGCGAACAAAATTTGAGATTTTGAGAGAATTTAGATCAAATTTGACAAATTGGAGAATGGTATGAGTATAAGGGATGAAAAATATGTCTATGGGCAATTTTTCAATTTTTGGAGCAAAAATGTAATTTTTGACTTTTACGGGGGCAAAAGTGTAAATTTTAAAAATTACTCCACCAAGACTTTGGATAAGTCTGAGAATTTTATCTAAGCTATGGATATGTGGGAAAAGTGTATGGTGAAAATTTGGAAACAAATGGATGGCTAGAATTTAAGGAATTAATAAAACATTAAAAAAATGAATAAAATAATATTATATTATTTTAGCCTTTAAAAAGGTAAAAATTCCGGAATTCTCATCTTCTTCAGCTGTCCAAACCAGGGGAGAAAAGGGGAAAAAAAAAAACAAGAATCCTACCTGAAAAATTTGGGGAAAATCAAGAGAAATCAAGAAATCAAGCATTAAAAAGGTAAATTTCATTGATTTTCCTTGTGATTTTCACTACCCATGCATTTTTTTCTCATTTCCATGCAAAATTAGAAAGTGGGTATGGACACCCATGCTGGCCAAACCTCCATGGATGAGTTTTGAGCTTGATTTTTGGTTGATTTTAATTGAATTAAGTGATTTTAGTTAAGTTATATTGAAATATAGCAAAAATAAGCTAGAGATATAATTTTCTCCCATTGAAACCCATTATGCTGAATTTTCTAGGGGAATATTGGCTGCTGATCTTGATGTTTATTTGAGGAATTATGATGAATAATGATGAATTATGAGCCTAGAAAAATAATGGGAATTTTCGGAGCAAAAATATAAATTTTTACCCACTAGGGGTATTTTCGTAATTTGTTATCGGGACTGATAATTTGCACCACACTGAGGGACATTAAGTCAATTTGGGTGCAATTGAGGTATAGAAACTGAAAAAAATTAATTTGGAGTTTAAACGGACGCGTATATCAATTTATCGGGTAAAAGACCGAAATAGGCTAACACCGCATTTAGGCAAAAATTTAGACATTTTTGCATTCCATATCAAGCATTAGTAGTCTAAATTAGTTTAATTTCAATTTAGTACCAATGTGGTGAATTTCTCGATTTTGTACTGTGTCAAGGTGGTGAGTCCTCCGATAAAGGCAAGGGAATTGCACCCGAGGACCAATAGTCTGAGTATTTCGAAAATCCCCACTCTAGACACGGTGAGTAACCTTACCATCATTTTAATTATCTAAAGTATGTTTTTATTCGGTTTTGGTGAATTTTATGAAAATGAGTTCAAATGGTAAATTTTTATGTTTTGTAAACAAAATGAGTTTAAATGAAAATATTTTATAAATTGTCTTGAAACGAAATAACGATTTTGAAAATAGAGTAATTGGAGACCACTGATATGTTGTAAATTTAAAATTGAATTAATGGCTTATGTTATTGTATTGGCATGACTGGCTGGGCTGTGTTTTTTATGAATTGTATGAATTGCTTTATTTTACCCTTGCAGGCTGGGTAGTAATATATTAGCCCTGTCATGCTGTCAAAATTTTATTGTATGGTGGGTTTGACCTGCTGCAGTGGGCTGGATTCTGTGGACTAGCCTATTAGAGGGGCACGGAATCCTGTTATATTTTTACCTCGGTTGGAGAGGCGAGTAGGGTAACTCCTGAGGTATAACTTTTAGAGTTCACTTCACGCCAAACCACCTCGTGAAGGGGAACTCGGCCAACGTCAAGGAATGGCTATGTTTTCAAAATAAAAACATGACTTTCTAATAGCCTTGGCGGACTCAGTTGGGATAGCCCTCGGCCAAGGTATCCCAAATAACTGAGTATGATAATAATTTTTGGCATGAGCCAAGCTTTTTAAGAAATTCATAAGCCATACTGATTACTTGCTTTAAATAAATTGATTTCATTTGGTTGAAATAAGTTGAAAGATGATAAATTACAGTTTGATGAAATGTTTTAATAGTCTCCTTTTACTCGACTTTAGATATTTTGAGTGATGTTTGTTTACTCACTGGGATTTTATAATCTCACCACCCTCATTTCCACCCATTTCAGGTTCAGAATAGATTGTAGATAACTGATATCGGCAAGGATTACAGTTGAACTTGCCACATCCAAAGACTGTAGGTTCATTTCTTTTGATACTTTTGGTCATTCGTGGGCCCACGTGTCACTGTAAATTAAATTCTATACTTTGGTTATCTGTATTACGGTATGTAAGAATTTATTTTGCTTTTACGCTATAAAAATTATTTATGCAGTGTTCTTAAAATATCGTTTTATGTGAAAATTGAATATTTTATTTAATATTTTTATTTTATTATAACAGTCATAATTCCATTTTAAACGAATGTTTTAGAGATCCAAAATTATTTTTGATTATGAAATATATGTTTTCCACTTACATACTATATTTTTAGATGATTTTGAGATTTTTGGGATAAATGACCAAAATACCCCTGTGAGATGGAAATTATTATTTTATTTGTTTAAGTTGGAAACAGTTTAAAATCTTTTAGAATGTGGTATTTGGAAACAGTTACCTACAAGGGAAATGAGAAGCTGATATTAAAGCCTTGAGGGGTTTCGGTTGACATTCCGGGTAATGAATGTCGATCGAGACATCGCGACGGTTGTCACGGGCTCGATGGGAGTTTCGGGTCGTGACAACCTATATGTTTTACTATGTTGTGCATATCCTATGCATATGCATTCTATTCCTCTTTCACCAAATTTCTTTCTTTTGTGTTCCAAAACTTTTACTATAGCTTTACACCCCCAAACTTTCAAATAACTAAGGTTTGGTCTCGTTTTCTGCCATTTCTCATATGGAGTTATCTTAGTTTCCTTTTTAGGAACTTTATTTAATATGTGACAAGTTGTTAATAAATCTTCTCCTCAAAAACATTTTTTAAGACCTGAGTATGATATTATAGCATTTACCATTTCAATCAAAACTTTATTTTTCCTTTCTACCACACCATTATGTTGTGGTGTGTAAGGTATTGAAATATAATGGATTATTCCGATGGAGGCAAATAACTTGGACTATAATATTCTCCACCTCTATCCGATCTTAAACACTTGATAACAGATTCACATTGTAATTCAATTTTGTTTTATAGACCTTAAATTTATTAAGCACTTCATCTTTATAATGCAACAAATATACATAGTAATATCTAGTGAAATCATCAATGAATGTGACAAAATATTTCTTTCCAGCTAATATAGGTGTACTATGCATATCACAAGCATCATTATATATTAGTTCA
Source organism: Theobroma cacao (assembly GCF_000208745.1). Classification (NCBI taxonomy): domain Eukaryota; kingdom Viridiplantae; phylum Streptophyta; class Magnoliopsida; order Malvales; family Malvaceae; genus Theobroma; species Theobroma cacao. The sequence continues at coordinate 8,402,496 of NC_030857.1, read as the reverse complement.
AGTAATTTTGTATTTCTTTTAACTTTAGAAAAAGGATTTCTAGTTTTTTTTTTGTTAGCATTATTGCATTTATCAATTTTTTGATTAAATTCTAGAACTAAACCCATTTTATACATATCATCCAATCTTTTGTAATTTAAATGTTCTAATTTGTAATGCCATAAATAAGAAAATTCAACCATATAAGCAGAAACAACTGTTTTATTATTATTATTATTATTATTGTTGTTATTATTATTATTTAATTTGAACATTCCGTCACACATGTAACCTTTCCCAACAGATATTCCCCCTTTGGACAAAATAAATTTATCTGCCTCAAATACAAGCTTGAAATCAAACTTGTTTAATAGACTTATAAACGTTAAATTTTTCCTAACTTTTGGAGCATAGTTTACATCTTCAAAGTTAAAGTTTTTCCAAAAGTAAACTCAAGTTCAACAGTTCCTTTGCCTTTAATTATTGCTATAGAAGAATTTCCCATGCATAGGAAATTTCCACACTCACTTGATGCAAAATTCTTGAAAAGACTTTTGTCATTGCACACATGCTTTGTTGCTCCTGAAGCAGGCCCTTAGGCACCATTTTCTTCAAGCACATTGATTTCAGAAAATATGGCTATAAAATTCTTAGAAGCAATTATTCTTGAAAAATCATTTTTCTTATTCACTAATTGACATTTTTTCTTAAAATGTCCTGGTTTTGCATAATGGAGGCATGTGTCTTTGTTTTGTCTTTTGGATTTTGGACCATTGACAATATATTTGAACTTCTTTTTAGCAGGTTTAGTGGTTTATCCTTTCTCCAACACATGTACTTTGGCTTCACCAAAAAAAACAACTCTTTTTGTTTCTTGTATTCCTCTTCAATTCGAAGATGATTTACCAAAGTCTCAAGAGTTATTTCTTTTTTCTTGTGTTTCAAACTTCTTTAAAAGTCTTTCCATGATAAAAGAAGTTTGTCAATAATGGAGGATGCAACTATAGTTTCATCCATGTTCATTTTATATTGTTTATACTGATTAAGTATCCTTTCAATTTCTCGCAGTTGTTCTATAATAGAACGTTCATTGACCATTTGATAATTATTAAAGTGATTGACAAGAAATTTCTTACTTATTGCATCTTCTATCATGTACTTGGTTTCCAATGTGTCCCATAATTCTTTTATAATAGCCTCATTCTGGTACTGTGAAATAAGCCATCAGCCAAACCATTCAAGATATGACCCTTGCACATATAATCGACATTGTCCCATTTTTGCTCTTATTTGGTTCCAGCAACAGAATCATTTTTGCCCTCTTCTAATCTAGGTGTAGTTTAGACATAGTCAACTTTCAACGTTAACTGTAGGAAATGCAAATTCTTCTACTATCTTAAAAAGTTGCCACCATCAAATTGATTCAATTTCACAAAATCAGAAGTCAATTCTCTTAATGTTCCATTTGAGGTAGCCATTGTTGAAACAAATAAAACCTTAAGGTTGTTAGAACACTGAATTAAAAAATATCAAAAAGGCTTCAAGGCATGTATCAATGCCATTGTCCTTAAGGTTTTATTCTCTCCCACTTGTAGTGTGCAAAAGAGTTAACAATGTATAAACGTTGAAGATACAATGAGTGTTTTGCACTAACAAAATCAATCTGTTGAGCACTTTTCGGAGTATGATAAGATTACCAAACTTATATAAGATTTTTCTACAACAAAATGATATAGAAGAAAATTTAGATAATGTTGAAAAGGGAATGAGAGATTGTTGTTATTGTTTTCTGTTGTATGTTTTATTGTTTAAAGGAGGGTCTTTTTTATAAGCTTAGATGCTTATTCTCAATAGACACAATTGTGTTTGTTTCAAACAGTCATAACTATTAGTCTTTTTCAATAGACGCAACTCTTTCTTTATTTTCTTATTTTCAACAAACATGACCCTTCTTTTATTTTCTAATTTCCTATCGACATAACTTTTTCTTTTCTTGCAACATGGGATTGTGTCCCATACTTGAAAATGTCCTAGAAAACTTGCGATCTAAGCCACGTCCATAGGGGCTATTCAAAAAGATTTGTTTACTTTCGTATCTTTTATACATCTATTTGTTTTTTGCTATGAAAAGTAAAAGGCAAATTACATAAGTAATATTCAAATGATATATAAATAAATTAATTTTAAAATTTTATGAAAAATTATATTATAGGCATGATTCCATAAAATAATATTTAATTGTAATAAATTTTTTATTAAAATACTTGGCTAATATGTAAATATTTTTGAATATTTTAAAAAAATTTTAGATTAAATGCAAAAATGTCACGACCCGGTACTCCCCTCGAGCTCGTGACAACAGCCGCGGTGTCCCGGTAGACACTTATTGCCCGGAATGTCAACCCGAAACCCCGCAAGGCTTTACTATCAGTTTCTCTATTCCCTTGTGAGCAACCATTGTCAAAATATTGTGTTCTAAAATATTTTAAGCTGTTTTCAACTTTAAACAAATAAAATATTAATTTTTCGCCTCACAAGGGTATTTTGGTCATTTTTCCTCAAAAATTTATAAACTGGCTAAACGTAATATACAAGTAAAAAACACACAATTCATATCAAAATGAGTTTAAAAGTCTAAAATCTTCATTTAAAACGAAATTATGGTTTATTTGAATATAATAAAAATAAAAGAAATATT